>NC_068409.1:27212625-27512625 GCF_023724105.1 Carassius gibelio | reverse complement strand
ATCTATCTCATAATCACATGCTTCACATTTAATGGGTGCATGTTTGTGAGTGATGTGAAGGGTTGAGAACACAGTATTTGAGTGGAGGTTGTCTGTGTCCAAAGTTGAAATGAGTAGGGTTCACAACTTAGAGATTGAATGAGGATTTAATTTTAATACAGTGAAAATTATGATAATGTGATATATTATTACTAAGATAACTGTTTTCTATTATTTTTATAAAAAATGATAATAAAAATAAAAATCAAATATAATGTCTAATTGCTTTTAGACAGCTTTCCCTAACACTGTCATTGTTTGGTTCAAAGACTTCTGTAATACTTGGATAGAACCATCCCGGAGAGAGCAATCCATCCCATCCATCTCAACATCCATTTCTGGATGGATGGCACAGGAACCACCAGAGGTACTAGTTTTAACATTCTTGCATTTTTTTTTTTGATTCACTAATCATTCTTGAGCTGGAGAATATTGAAACATCTGACAACAATGATTGTCTGAAGGAACCACAAGTATGTTTAAACTTCCAAAACATGGTCCCGAAATTGTTTTAGTTGTGTCTATTTTAACATAAAAAAGTGAGAAAGAGCTGCACCTTTAATTACTGTGAAAGAGTCTAACAATCCTGGTGATATTTTGACAGAACAGAACTGCTGCTGGGTACATGTGCCACAGGCTACAGTGAATAGTCAAAATGATACTTTTCTTTTCCTGGAAAAGAGAGGGAGTGATAGAAAGAGTGAGAGAGTGAGTCTTTGAACAAGTACGCCTCTCCCTCTAGTTCTAGGACCTCTCCACTTTAGACACCTGAAGAAGGCCCACTTCAGAAGGTGTGAAACATCAAAGCTTCTGTTCAGTCTCACACACACACACGCACACGCACACACACGCACACGCACACACACACACACACACACACACACACACACACTTCCCTTCATTTCCCCCTCTCTCTCACACACAGACATTGGCAAATATTCTTGCATTGCTGTGACATTTTTCCTACCCTGGCAAAAAGTAAAAAAAAAAAAAACTATAACAACGTAACAAAGGAGACAGAGAGAACATGCTAGGACAATGCAATATCTTTTTTTTTTTTTTTTCTGGTCAGCAGAGTGATTTGGAGTAATGGGACTCCGAAAGCAACAAAAGTCAAGTATGTGGACAAAGACACATAGTGTCACACAAATCTCTGATTGGAAATACGTTTGAAACCTGTGGTTAAATCCATTCCAGATTTGAACACTGCTGTATCACCAGGAGAGCTACCTTCAAAAGATATATTCAACCCTAGCATACTTACCACTGGAAATTAAAAGGCCCTCATGGAGCTCAAAACCTTGAGAGTAAAGCAATCTGTTTCGTGAAATGGGTGGTAACTGTCTGTTAGATAGGGAAAGCTCTAGTTTTAGCATGAAACTTTAAACATTATGTGCTGATGGTGAGTTTAATGTGTCTATAATGTTCACATAATGTTGTGTGAGATATCACTTTACCACGATTCCTTATGGCCATGATATCAGGGTCAGTATTGACTGTATAATCTGTCATCATTGGATGTGCAGATGCAGGTCTCTGAATGATGCCATTTGACTGCAGTAGCTAGTCATTCTATTTCCACAATAGGCCATTCTCCTGAGGAACCAATAAAAAAGTTTCAGAAGTGGCCAGAAGGGGGCATTGTGGGTCTGTAGCATATAAGTTATCTGAATCTCTTGATAAATGGCAATGTGCTAATGAAACCAAATGATAACTCAAACAGTTTCAGCCGCCATGACACAAATGACGCTGTCTAAAAGGTGTATGTGAGAAGGGGAAATTATATGATTTAGACTAAGTAAAAGAACTGAATTAATTCTGGTTAAGTGCATGTTAGTGTGAGCGTGTCTATGTGTGAGGGTGGCCTGGCGTTAAATGAATCTTCCATTCCTAAACTGAGCTTTTTGGCTATTATTGCTTTTCAGGATTTTGGGCTAGCTCAAATGTCAGGGTTTCTCTTTTGGGTGGGATTGCAAGACACGGTCCAATCCCAGTGTTTGGGGAGCCAGCGGATGGCATGCTGGACACAGATAGGAGATTGTCCAGCCCTCATTTAGCCATTTATGATGCTCACTGCATGTCTTTCAGCCAGTGTAATGGGCTCTGTGTGTATGAAATATCTAGCTATACTAGCTAGAAAATCACTGTCACAATGGTTTGGGTCCATATTAGACAGTATCATTCAACATCAGACGTTTAATAATTTCTGCCTATTTTACCAACTTTGTGGTCATCTACTTACAGTTAATTATATATATGAACACTTTTAAATGTTGTGCTTTTATTTATAGTAATTAATTATTATTATATGTTTTACAGTATTTTATAGAATAGCAATATTGCCCATTTATTTGTTATTTGTCATTTGAAAATATACATTTTAATTTAGTCTATTTTAGGGTTAGTCAGTAGTAAACATATTAAGCATAACATACAAGAGAATGATATAGAAGAACAGCAGAAGTCGATAGGAAGTTTCCATTTAGATAGTAAGGTGAATATAGGTTTTCTCGATATGCTTTCAGACTCGTCGTTTGAAATGGTGTCATAACACTGAGACAGATGTACACCACACAAAAGATCATTTATTTGCTTGGAATCTTCCTTTGTTCTGCCACACAGCTTAGCATCTTTTTATAAATCTTGATCTGGAACTCACAATTCACAACGTGCGACATTTCGACATGACAATAGATGAAAGTCGATTTGTAAAACAGTTACAAATGATTACAGACAATAAAATAGCTTCTGAATATATCCCTCAACATTTGATATACTGCCAAAAAAAACAAACATCTAGCAGCAAACCTCTTTGAATTCACCGCCCAGCTGCAGAGCTTTGCTCCAAATTGCATCCTTATGTCACCTGCCTGACTTTATCCCTTCAAATCCGTTGGCTGATTCTTTCTTTCTCTTTCGTCTTTTCTAGATCCTCTCCAGCCTCTTTCAACCTCGTCTTTCTGGCCTTTGCGCTGTAGGGCCGTGGGGCTGCTCATGGTACGACGCATCTGTCATGGACTAGAGGTGGCCAACCTAACATGTTCCCTGGGTTTGGCCCTGCAGTAGTGGGCAAAAAGTAGCATCTCACCTGCCCTGCCCTCGCTTTTTCTCTCAGACTGAGCCGTCGTTGCTCTAGTAGTGGGTGGAGCGACCTAGAGCAAATGTTCCTCCATCTCTTCATTAAGAGAAAATGAGCTTTTTATTCTCTCTGGATTGTGACCCTGCTGACGAGATGGGTCCCTGAGATGGCAAGCCTCGTGTAATAGAGCTACAGCAAAACCCATTCTCGTTCCGTGTCTCTCTTTCTTCCCTCTGTGCTCTCCATTTCTTTTGTGCTCCCGCTGGCCTTCTCGGCCTCTAACCCCTGAGTGAGTTTAATTGCTGCTTTCCTGTTAAACTGCCAAAGCCTGAGGGGATGGAAAGAGAATAAAGAGAAATGATAATAGAGATAATCATAAAGATTAATGCGAGGGAAGAGAACTCCAACTGTTTACGGGGTGCTGAGGAGCGGCGTGAACTAATTTACACTATAAACACTTCTCTTGGGCTCGGCTCTTTTCTTTTTCATCGTAGCGTTGCGTTATTGTAATGCTTACGTGAACATTGCTGACAGTTTCTGAAAACGCTCAAACCTGGTCAGGCGCAGCTCCAAAGCAGCATTTAATTAGTCATGTTTTATGGGCTGTCTAGCCTCATGCAGAAGACACAGGTAAAAAGCTCTCAGGGCTTGATGAATGGCAAGGTTATCCGAGGAGCGCTTTTATTATCTGAGGTAAATCTGCTATAGGAGACCGTGAATGGGAAGAGAATAAAAACACACGCTCGCTTGTGTTTCATGACAGTATCCACAACTAATATATCAAGGATCGGAAGTTTACGGTTGATTTTGTATAGTGAAATAGTCTAAAAAGGGCTGTTGTTAGACTTGTTTTACATTAAATTATTGGGATCTTTTTTTTTTTTTTTTTTATGTGATTACATTATCAAAAGCTGTTTTGCATTAGCTTAAACAACATCAAACATTAAGCAACTTAGACTAAACTAAAGACCATTTTAGAAAGGCTAGACCAACTTGCACAGGTTTAAACATGATTTATCTTTTATATATGATTTATATTGCATATATTTTATTATTTGTCAATTTCAGCAGGATGCCCAGTCAATCTTCTGATCAGCTGACACAGGGCCAGAAACCCTCTAAAACCAAGCAACCAAAAACAGGCTGACCGAAGGGTTATTAAAGAACAGATACCAGATGTTTTTCTTTTTCTTCACGGTTATTGAATTTGTATTGGATGGGACAATGTGACCTTTAAAGGAATATTTCACCCTAAAATGAAAATTCTGTCATCTTCTTCTCAAATCCCGTGCCAGTGGGATTTTTTCCCGCACTTTGGAACATAAGAGGAGATGTGTAATAGAATGTCCACACTGTTTTTTTTTTTTATACATCAGAAAAAGATTCTGACCAGGGGCTGTCATGCACCACGAAAGTATATTGTCCAAAATATCTTCTTTATTGTCCCATGGAATAAAGAACATTGTACAGATTTTAGATGACACAAGGGCAAGGAAATTGATAGAATTTTGGGGTGAACTATACCTTTAATGTTTGATTTGTACTGTGGATTACAAAATGGCAGTCAAAAGGCACTGCACTTCACATGCAATTTTAAAGTTACTAGATAATCCTAAATATACAAATGTTTCCTGTATAAATTGTAATTGACAAGTGTGTAGTTTATTTTTTGGAAACTTACATCTATAACTTCAAAAATCATCCAGTTTTACAGTTAAGAGACCTGATTTCTTACTATTTTTATATCTCTTTCGGCACTCACTTTGGAATCTAGAAAATCTGATCAAAGCGGAGAAATATTGCGTGTATCCTAGCAGCCAAAAGTTGAGAAATCATCTACTTCAGCCTTAATACGGAGGATTCGCCTTAAGGGGCCAATTTCTCTCAACACCTCCATTTGGATACTTTGAATTTGTTCACTCACTTTATTTAGAACAATAGTGTGAAGATTCAACTTCACAGAAGGAGCAGTTCAGCGGCACTAACGTCCTTGAATACACTTGCGAACGCTTGATTTGTGGCCAGGGGGTCCTGTTCCTGCGATATTGCTAAACGTAAACGCGAGTAAACGTAATCTTGTGAACATCGTTGAATAAAGCTCGATGTGAGTACTCTCCCCATCTTTACTCCCTCTGGCAGTTCATTTTACATTTTATTATGCCTCATAAACAGAGCGAAATGAAAGCTCGTTCCATGTGTGAGCATCTATGAGTAACAAACAATGCGATCGGATGATTTGATGGCCCGAGTGATTGATTTAGAGGAAGGTAAATTAGTCTCGCGGGATGTGTATGAGTTCGGGTCACCTGCTCTCGCTGTACAGGCGGGGGAATATATTTAGAATATGGCATGACTGATTCTGGCTTTCATTAGGTTCACTTTTATGTTTGGATGCCACATATGCAGATACGCTTCACATGTGAACAGTGAAACGTGTATTGGACTGTTTTTAGAGATGCATGCGCACAGTGCCTTTCCTCCCACCACCTATAAATAAATCATGCCTTTCTCCTGTCTCAAGAAATCAGCGTTGACATATATACTTAATCACTGAAATATGTAAATCAACTGAATACCAGAGGCTTTATGTTCTGAAATTATTATAAAGGGTCGCGAAAGTGTGCGTGCGTGAGGGAGACGCTGATAGAGAGTTGAAGAATGAAATCTAGGCTTAAAAAAAAAAGAGGGGGATCTGAAAGGAATAAGCTTGAAATGGGATTCATTTAAATAGACCTCACTAATTTTGTCCAACATTAATTTGAGCTATTTAAATCATGTTAGTGTGCCAATTAGCTGACCTAATCTTAGCTAGCTGAAACGCCCTGCCATGATTGCGGAGTTATTTGTGTATCTGTTAGTAACTCTAATTCAGTCTGACTTCTCTTGGCTGTGAAGACGGCCTTTCACGCGCACACATATACGCTGTCAAGCATTAATTGGCCCTGCTAATCATTTATGAGCACTTAGTTCATTAGATTTGCGAAGTCGCCATGGCGTCCACACCTCTAAACACGCATGACTGCTTTAAACGCTCTCGGTCACAAGCCAACACATATGATATTAAGTGGTTTAACGTGTTAGTGGCGTCCTATTTGCGGAGGGAACGTTTAGTTATGAGGTGCACAATTCAATTACCGGGAAAGGTACAAAATGCTGGAGAAATCTAATTTGCTCTCTGTGCTAAATGACAGGGATATTTGAACGGTAAGCAGATAGGCTGTTTGATCTTCACACAGGTTGTGCTGTGATCGCTCCTGGTAATTAAGACTCCTATCTGCAGTGTTACTCTGCCTTCTCCTCAGTAATGTGAACAAATATGATTAATGGGAAGAAAGAGGAGAACGAAAGAGTGACTGAATGAGGGGAGGAAAGAGATGTGGAGAGAAAGAGAAGAGACAGAGAGAGAGAGCAAAAAAAAAAAAAAAAAACACACCTTTTCTGTAAAATTGTTGGGAACAGAGAATAGGTTATCATTAGGAACTGGTTCCAATAATAGATATACACTTATTAAAACATTGGGTACATTAAGATCTTAACGCAGTCATATGATTGAAATCACTCTAATATTATCAATGTTGCAAACAGTTGTTTCCTAATAGATTTTTGGAAACCATGATTATTATTATTTTTATTATTATTTATTAATATTTTTATTTTTTATTTTTTTCAAGATTTGCGGATGAATAAAAAGCTCTAAAGAACAACATTTATTTGAAGTAAAAAATATTTTGTAACACATGACTTTTCTGTCAATTTCGAACAAGTCAAGCATCCTTGCTTAATTGAAGTTAAATTAAAAATTATTTAAGCAAGGATGATTGAATTAAAAGTAAATTAGTAAGTAAATAAGTTTATAAGTCTATATGTAGTACACCATTTATTCTTATTCATATATTTTATATTTAAGACCAGTTAATGGTTTGAATATATATATATATATATATATATATATATATATATATATATATATATATATATATATATATATATATATATATATATATATATATATATATATATATATATATATATAGATAAAGTGAAACGTTTTATTTACTGAAAAGTGTTATTTTTTTATTTTTTATTTTCTTTTAAGAATAGCACCAAATGTATTTCTGAAATTTCATATGTTATGTTGAAATCTGAAATTATCTCATATGGCAACAAATTGGTAAATGTAGAGAATACAATCAGCCATACTCTGAAGCATAACTCCACTTAATCTCCCAAAAATGGTATAGAGTGTCATTTTGCAAGCCATTTTCTTGACCTCTTCTTGTTGCCACTTTTCAGACTTTCTTGCAAATTTATTTTTCCCTCTTTTCTCTTCATCTCCTCTCTTCAGACTGCTGTTAGCCTCTGGCCTCCTCCTCTTCAGTCCCATGCCAATCTCCTCAGAGGGCATCTGTACACCCTGGGAGAGCAACAATAATTGCTTACTGTAAATGCGTAATAGTGTATCTTTCTGTGTGTTGGTTGTAAAATGCAAGTACCTGTCTTACAAAGAAGCAAAGGGCTTTTGTTTTTGTTACCTCAGATGTTCTGTCTTTGAGCTTTTGCATTTTAATGACTGATAATAGTCACTGCAAATAATTAGTCTCCTTTTCCCCTTGTCTCTTTCTTCACTCCCAGGAGAAAACAAAAGTTTAACTGGAAGAATGCTCAGTGAGAGAGAACAAATGATTCCTCCGCACCTGTCCTCTTGAGAGAGGGCGAAACAAGTATTTCCTTTGAGTAATATAGTAACAAATAGCATAATAATTCCCCAGTTTTTTGAAGTACAAGCTAGAAAAAGGACATTGTAATAATGTCATGAATAACCTTTAGGAAGAGAGACATCCATGAAAGCAGAACAGAAAGAGAAAGTTGTCTATTCTGTTCAAGAAAGGCAAAGGCAAAACAATTGCCTGCAGGGTTAATTATCACAAAATGATGTTAATTTCTGTGTCAAGTGTGGCATGGAATACAACTTAACGTTACAGTTTTGCAGATAGAGACAGATCGGGTGATGAAAGAGAATAGTAAAAGGAATAATTATAAAGTGGAGAGCATCACTCTTCAAAGAGTTTTTTATTTCTTTTTCTTTTTTTTTTCTTCTTCCTCATTTAAGTGGTGTCAGTGCTATAAATTGCTTTCTCTGTTATTTATTTCAGGTTCAAGTCTGAAGAACATGTAAGATCTATAATGTAACCAATTCATTTGATTTATGTAATTTGAAGAAGACTACGTGAAACTCATCAAGGAAAGTGAGCTGGAAAGTGTTTTTTTCTCTGTCAGACTAACCTCCAACCCATAAACATCTTATTGCCATAAGAACAGTTTGCCCACATTGGATCAGCATCTCAAATAAACAGTCAGATCCATTTTAGGAGAACTCTCTTCCTAAAGCAGGTATGAGGCTCCATATTGAAATACTGGATAAAGACAATGTTGCAAGGTCTACTTAAATCCCCTTAAAGATCCACAACAGCAGCTGGACACAAAGGGATTTTGCAGGCTCTGCTGCACAGCTTAGGCAATTGTCACACAGTAACTATTGATTTCTGTTTTTTTTTTTTTTTTTTAAATACTGCATAGAATTTCTGTAATTGGTCTGCGAGGCATTAGCAAATAAGAATTGGCAAAAACAACAACAAAAATATCTGATTGCTAGGAAATCCGCAATTAAACCTGAAGTTTCTCGTTGAGCAATGACAGTTACTAAAATCAATGACTGGATTTGCACCAGTGAACAAAAGTTACAAGTGAGGTCAAGAGAGAAAAACACATTTAAACTGATTTGATTTGATTTTTTTTTTTTTTTTTTTTTTTTTTTACCCCGTGTGCTCCATGAAAACATTTTTAGATTAGGTTGAAGCAAAGAGTCACAAGAGGCTACATGTTTTACCATAGTTAACAGATTTTCTTATAGGCTCTACATAAAGGAGATTTATTGGTTTTTACAGCAATATGTTGAGAAAAAAACATACAATTAATCAATATCACACAACCTAGATGTGGTGTTATGAATATCAACAGTGACCACAGGTAATCACATCTGTAGATATTCAGACCAGTGGTACAATGCAGATGAGATATTGCTTTTATACAGTAACTTTCATTTAGACATAATATTGCCAGTTTGCTGTCTAATTTTGCTTTGCTAATTGAAAAAAAAAGAAGAAACAAAGTACTTTATAACAGATATAGGCTTAAGTTTTATTTGTATTTGTATTATTTATATATATATATATATATATATATATATATATATATATATATATATATATATATATATATATATATATATATATATATATATATATATATATATATATATATATATTTCCAAACGTGTTATATCAGGAAATATCTCGATCCTCATAAATGTGTAAGTTAATGCGTTTTGCACCAATTTGTTATTTGATTTGTATTTAATGTGGATTTAATAACGATATTGTAAGTTGCTAACATTTTCATTTAACAGAGAGCAAAGAAGATTTACATTACCAAAGAACATTTTCACTTAAGCCTAGACAGAGTTAAGGCACTCTCGGAAATTCCCACTTAAATCACTGAAGCTGTTTACACTGTGAAATTAATACATTCTTAAGCACATCTGCACATTGTTGTTTATAATTAAGTCATTGAGCAAGTGAACAAACCTTGTTTAAGCGGTGACTCATCGGAACGTCTCTGATTGGCCACTGCATTCATAAGCTCAAAAGAATTGTGTGTGATTGGTTTTAATGCAGCGCTTTACAGACACGGTTGTATCTGGCTCAGCATCAGTCAGAGTGCAAACGCAAATTTGAATTTAGCAGCTGATGCTGTGCTGCACTGAACAATCTAATCACACCGGTGTGACTGTATCAAATATATATATATATATATATATATATATATATATATATATATATATATATATATATATATATATATATATATATAGTATTTGGCTATTTTTTGTCTTTTGGAAGTTGCATTTAAAATCCACTTGACTCAGGAATCTGAATGGGCATAACACCTCAACTGTTGTATCATTTCAGATTCAGAGCTGTCTTTTTTATAATAATTAGTTCTAAGAATAATTGATTTCATGTGCATTTTTTTTTTTTTTTTTTTTTTTTTCTGTTAAATTAGTTATGGGTCTTGGTACTTTGGAAAGGCCTTTCCATTATCCACAAACCCATTTTCTACAAAGACTACAGAAACATGCCCTGTTGCATTCACTGGCGTTTCTTTAATGTTGAACATAATGAACCTTGTATTAAAATGTTGTGAAATGCTCTTTTAATGGAGGAGGCTGCTGAGGGTTTAAACAAACCTTTTTTCCACACCAGCACTTCCACTAACACATTACATGCTCACCAAAAAGTCTGAGCATGGTGCAATTGTTTATAATGAATCATATAAGGGATGCATAGGTCTATTTCCATATTTCCCTAATTGCAGTTTTGAATTACAATCTGGTGAGACATTATATATAGCCATATTATGCATAATGGACTCAATTTTTAATTTCCGCTTGCTGTATTTGTTTCTTATTGACACAAGACAAAGGGTTAACAATAGATGTCTCAAGAAAACTGGCCACATATGGCATTAGGTCCACTTTAAAATAGTCTTACGCCTTGCCACGTTCCTCTGAAGTCTCATGCGAGTGCCTGCACATGGTCTCACTGCTAAATATTCACTTTAGCGAGGAGTGTGCACAGTTCGGATATGAAATGCATGGCATGGCATCTTATTGAACCAAATGATAAAAGAGTGCCACTGCTAAAACCCAGAGGGCCTCCAATGCTTTCATTTAGTGAAGGGGCAGCTGAAGCCAAATCTATCATTAATAAGAATGAAAAAGAGGAAAAGAAGATATCTTCTAAATTGACAGGTCTAATAAGATATGCTTCAACAGTTATAACAAAGTAGGGTCAAAGTTGGTCCCTTTGTATGAATTATTTAATTGTGTTTATTTATTTAAAGCGAGCTCAGCTTGGTTAAACAAACTTTTTCACAGGCATTTTATAGTGTTTATATACAGATGATCTCATCGATACATTCCATTCAGCTTTCAGTTGTTATATAGTCAAATTGATATAATACGTTTATGTGGCATTTTCTGCAGTTCAAATGTTTTTTTCAGCAAACATTTCATCGGAATATTGTTATTGGAATACAGTTTAGTAACGTCCTTGCAACCTGTGCCATTTGAGAGAATGCAAGTATGTGTGTGTGTAATTTTAGTATGTCCTCATTAAGTAGCGGTGGCTGTGCTGGGTCAAGGCTGCTGGCCTCATTTAAAATCTAAATGCTCAACATTTCTCCTTTCTCTCTCCCTTGCTCCCCTTCTCATTCTCATTTAAAATGTTCTTGTCTTATTTCATTTTCCTCCCCGATGTATCCATTCCAATTAACACCGTCTTCATTATCTACCTTGTATCTCTTTCTCTCCTTCTCTGCTTTTCTGTTTCTGTTATGTCAACCTGTTACACATTCTCTCGGTCTCGGTTTTGCTTCTTTGTCTTCAGACTGTCAAAGCCGATTTGTACTTTAGTGACGAATGATCTTTTTATCTTATAGAGATATTATTCATCGCATAGCCCTCGGGGAATCAAACACCTACATGGATTCCGCTCTTTGCGATGTACTTCTTAATAGGGATTTAGCAATGTAGTTTGACAAATACTTTTCTGCATTAGCAAAACAGAGCAGACACCCGAATATATATATATATATATATATATATATATATATATATATATATATATATATATATATATATATAGGAAAATAATGAAAACGACACATGAGAAAAATAAATAAATAATAAAAGAACGCAACACTAGTAATTTAGCTGAATGCTTTGCACATGCTTTAGTGCTGCATGTGTTTATGAAAAGTAACTATTTACCATAAAGGTTCTGCCAGACACAGCACAGATGTGAGCATTCTTAAGTGGCATGCAAATACAGAAATCCAGAGAGGTGCGGTGCAACATTTTGAGTTTCTGTAATGGCTACAAACTACAGAATGAATGAATAGTGGAATGCAAATATATTAAAGCTAAGCAAAAACAACTGAAATATGCACAACATTATGCATTATCCATTTTAAGAGTTCCAGTTCCAGTTTCACAAAGGCAGAACTTGTGTATATGTAGCAGAAATGAGTCAAATCAGACAAATCAAAGAGTCTATCAGAGCTGTGTGCATTGAAACATGAGCTGAATTCCTCAGGAAGTCATAAATCAGTTCTAGTGCCACAGGAACCAAACAAGATAACCAACCAACCAACTTGTTCACACAACAGCTTTCAACATTAACACCAATAGAACAATTATTGACAATTTTAATTCAAAGAAGAGATTGTCAAATTTATTGTTCGTGATTGGAATGCAACGCTGGACATCACATGTAAACCCAGGAGATCAAGTTAAATACTTGCATTGACTTCCCCCCCCAGCCAGTGAAACCAGACTGAAATTCCTAAGGGGGAAGGGCTTTAAACCTTTGTCTTCACAGAAAAGTCCTTTGCCAGAGAATGGCAAAGAAACCCTTTTTATACATTATATATGGACCAGAATGAACTCAAAAAAGACTTATGAATGAATCATTCTATTGCTTAACTCCATATTCATTTACGTGTAACCCACACATTTGACTATCATGTTATAATCACTTATCGTGTATGTTTTCTTTAAATGACTATGGTATAGCTGAAGGGTACATAGTCGTGTTTGATATGTGTGTGATTGAATTTTCTTGCTTGATATTGTCCTGACAATAATTTATTTGTAAAATATATCATAATCATGTTATAGGAATCATGTCCAAAATTAGACCCTGTGAGGCAAGAACCACATGCTTGGTAAGATAAACAAATGATTTATGATACCCACCCCAAGAACATATCTGATTGGTCAAGGCAACATTTGAGGGGTGGCCAACAAGGAAGTTTTAAATACTTTGGACCCCATGAAATTTGGCTTTTAGTTCTAGCATTGCTTGTGCTATCAGTCATGCCTTGCTTTTAGTCTGCTTTTAGTTCTAGTCTGCCTGCTGCTATTAGCCATGTCGGCTTTTAGTCTGCTTTTAGTTCCAGCCTTGCTCGTGCTATCAGTCATGCCTGCTCTTAGCTTGTAGCTTTGCTACCTAGCTTTAGCTTGTAGCATCTAGCCATGTGGTTAGTCATCATGGTTCTTCGAGCGCGGTTCCAGCGTGCCTGCCTGCTGCTACTTATGCCACAATGAGAAGGAACACAACCTAGTCTCGTCAAACTTTATTTCTTTTCTTTTCCGTTTGAGAGTTTCGTGTTCTGAGTTAAGTTTTGTAACGTCGACCTCGTCTGCGCGTTTGAACTCCGACCAGCCACACAACTCCAGCTTCAGCCAACGCCCAAGCACGGGCTCCCCAAGACGTCACTTCAGCCAACTGAACTTCCAGCCAATCAGCGACACCGGGATACCCCTTTCAACAGGAGTCCCTTTCACAGGAAACTAAGGCAACGTATCCCCAGATATTTGTTGTGCTGGTGTATCTAATATAATTTTAGTCACATTGAGGAACTCAATGCAAGGGCTAATTACGTGATTGATGGTTGTTCATGTCTATGCAATTTAACGTATTGCTGTAAACTTGGGATTCCATATTTCCATTCTCTTAAACTCATCTTTCCCTAACTTTCGACCTTCCTGCAACTTGTGTGAATGTGTGTGTGTGCGTGCGTTTATGTGTTAGATTAGTTTATATGTCTTAGATTTATCTAATAAAGCCTTATTCATATTGAAAAGAGAAGAATCTTGTGTTTTGTGCTTACAAGTTAATGTCTTAAGCTGCCGATCTTGTTACTGTGCTAATTGATAGTGTTTTCACTATAGTTTGGATATTAGTATCCAGCGCAGATTTGAAGTTAAACGGCTAGTTCACTGAATCGCAGGGCGTCTCCGTGATCAGCCGTGAAACAGTGATTCTGTTCAAATTCCCTTTAAAATCTTAAATGATTCCCTTTGAGCTAAATTGACCTGTTTCCCTTACATTTATAATGGTGGAGAATGATTGCGGGCAGTTTAACCTAAATTGTGAGCATAAACCAAGTTATTTAATCTTTGATTTTGCTAAAGGAATGACGGATGAAAAGCTTCCGAGACCTGAGTATGTGTGTGTGTTTGCGTGACGTAAGCAGCGCGCGCCCTCCCGCTTGAATGAAAGGAGCTAGAGGAGACTTTAACTCGAGTCCGTCTCCCCTTTGTTAACAGCAGTAAGTGAACTTAAAAGTAAACATCTGAGATCGTACAATAAGGTAGAAATTGAGCGTGTTCCTCATTTGTGTAATGCCTTGTTTTATAGCTGATTTGATTTCACTGCGTGTTCCAGTGTCTCAAACGCTATCTCAGTCACTGTTTGCTGAACGGAGCTAAACTGTTAGTGTTTCAAAAGGGATATAAATCGGTGAATAAAGAATAGTTTTGAGCGGGTTCCTCAATCTATTTATCAAAGTCCCCGTATTCATATTTCATATAGTTTGATTGCCAGTGCGTGTTCCACTGCCGAATCAAATTTGATATTCGACTCCCCTAAGTTAACGTTAAACATTAGAGAACAATGTTTGCCCATGTGTATCCGTTCACAAAGTGAATGCAATCTCGCGTAACACGGCGTCTGTCCGAGAGTAATTTGAATGGGAGTGTTTTAAAAGCTTGATCAAGTAAATTTTAACTGTGTACCAACAGCGAAGGAAAACTTTTATGTTTGTGTCCAGAAAAACTGGCACGGAGAATCAAATTGCTGAGATTGATATAATAACTACAGCAGGAAGCTGCTATTTGAATTAAGATAAATTTAACTCTATACAAACTGAGAGTTTAAGTGCCACATCGCAAAACCAACTGAAAGGCGGTGTTGTTATTTGTACAGTGTTGAAATGAGCCGACATTTCATGTAACATGCTTAACTGTATTTGCAACAATGCAACGATTCATGTGCTGATCCACTAGAATGTGTTTTGGTTGCCATAGTGACGACCGTGACCCGGAAGCCTAACGTACTTCCGGAGCAACTCCGAACTGTGCACGAGCAGCGCACAAACTCCACGGTGTCGCTAAGCTAACGAAACCATTGCATTTACATTGAAGTCTATACTAAAGCCACTAGCCTCAAAGGTTAGCCGTTATCATTACCATCCAGTGGTAGAATAATGTGTGTTTGGGCAACGCTGACGTGATTTAACCATTTTAAACATCTTAACTAACACTTGTTAGTCCCTTTCTTTTTATCGCTCTCTTTTCTCACTAGACCACTTATTTTCATTTTACTAGAAAGGGAAATACTGACTCACAATTATTAATTGTCAAATTGAAATTTAATTGAAACATTAAATTTATTTTAATCATTTAAAATTTCCCTTTCAGATCATTTCATATGATCTTTTATTTCTAGTATTCTCTTTTGGGTCTAATTATTTTAGGAATTAATAAGCCTTGAACTTTGGAAGTTAAAGTAAACTTATTCTTCCTAATTTATTTATTACCCATCTGAATATATGCTATTCAGACCTTTACTTATTTGAATGCGTTTTACCCCTCTTCCTGTTTTGGTTATACACTTAACCACTATTGTTTTACGTATTGATTTCCTCTTTTTAATTTCATTTTTGCATATTTTGCCCATTTATTAATTTTTTTAATTTTCCTATTTCTTACCATTTCTTTTGTGTATCCTAGCCTGGGAACGACAAACCTGAGCCCTAAAAGGAGACATTGTTATCCCTCACTACGAGTTCAAATAAATTAGGAAGACAACTCTCTTTCACTTAAAGTTTATTTTGTTTGATTAGTTGTGCAGCAACTAACACAACGCTCTCCTTGTAGTTGAGATAACCGCTACTGAGACTTACCATCTCCGTCCTCTCTCTCCTTTACTTTCCTCTTTTCTTTTTACATTTGTAGGACATGTAAGAACCATCAATCAATTCTAAGTGAAGTAAATACACAATCGTGCCAAAGACGACGAATCATCCTTATGAATTTGATTGTAATCATCCTCTCATTTGTTCTTCCTAACCTCCCTACATTTGGAAATGCAATCCAAGTTTTAGCATCTCATCCAACGTTGAGATCAATTTAATAGAGATACGTGTTGAGCAACTGTCGCCTCGCTGACTCCCTGGTGAGCGGTCCAACTGAAAGGTGTACGGTGTCAATCCTGTCAGACTAAGAAAAGAGATATCAGAATTATTATTGTATTCTTTTGTCCAAAGCAAGAAATATCAAAAACGTAAATAATATTATTATAACATTTAATTGGAAAAAATAATTTTCCTCATTTGAAAAACAGAAATTTTGCTTGTCATTTGAATTTGTTTTTCACCTCTGTCTCTCTTTTCCTCTTCCTCATTAGAGTGACAAAGTCTTCGCATCTCTAGTCTACTTAGACACCCTGAGACCAACACAGTCATCACCACATTTCACTAGTGGTTCACAATCACTGATACAACACTTAGTTGTCCCACCACACATAGGCTTTTACTCCACACAGATCTGTGTCAGTCTCTCTTCTCCCCAGCGTGCCAACATGCCGCAGACTGCAGACCCCATTTCCCATGGGGAAGATGTGAACATTTGGCTGAGAGGCATAACAGACAGCCTCACTCCAAAGACATTTGAACTGTTATTATTTTTAATAATAATCCTAATCCTGAGAAGATTCCTGACACAAGGTTCAAGCCAGAACAACAACCACGAGGAGCTAGTCAAGATCACGAGCTCACTAAGCTATGCCTTCACAACCCAGCTGAAACTGAGCGACAAGCACATCACCCACCTTCAAGAGGAGCTGACACGTGCTCAACATCGCATAGACAAGCTGGAAGTGAAAGTTCAAGATCAACTCAGAGCACCCAGCGAGAGGGAGCAGGATACAACAGAAAAAGTTATGAAGCTCCTAGCAGCCCTGGCAGCAGCTCAGCTTGACCAGCAACATGCAACGGCTGCTCAGAAAGACCTGGTAAACAGACTCCAGTATGCCGAACAGCTACTAGAGAAAGCCAAGCTAGACATCAGAAACAAGAACTCTGAAATCAGTGCTTTGAAAGACCACCTTGAAAGGTACAGAACTGAAATGGACAATCTGACCCAACAACTAGACGATACCAATGATGAGCTCTACATGGTCAGAAAAGAACTCCAAAATGCTTACAAGCACAAACTAGAGCCAAGGAAAGAGAAACCTCCCTTAGCCTCATCACTGCTGAGCAGAGCAGAGTCCCACGTCCAAGAACTGGCATATGACGAAAGGAGCGAAGGGCCACAACCCAAAACCTCACCTGCCTTCGCCACACAACCCTTTCCTGCCAACGAAAGAAAACCTCCCGTCCAAGACCTTGAAGCTGCACACGGGATGACAATCAAAGACCTCAACAAGCTGTCTGAAAACATCAGCAGGTTCAACCCGGACTCCACAGAGAGCCCCGACATCCAAGCTTACCTGCGAGATATCGAATTTCACCTGGAAGTGAGACCTCATGTGACTGACAGAGACTGGTTATACCTCCTTAGAGCCACGTCCAGTTCCGAGGTACGAAACTTTCTAGATCGACAGCCCAGTCAAACCAAGTCAAACTACCAGCGACTTCGTGAGGTCCTGATTAAAGAGTTTACAGACCCAGAGTCTGAACATGGACTGTTAACTGCCTTGGAAACCAAACAAGGTCGTCAAGAGACTCCACAAGCTTATTACAACCGACTCCGACAAGCCTACTTTGGTGCACACAACAGCCCTGACCTTGAAGAGGATGTGAACTTCAAAACCCTCTTCCTAAAGAATCTGCACCCCGGAGTAAGTCACCATCTAGGTGTCATGGCCTGTCCGAACTCCATGACCATCCAACAGTTGCGTGACCTAACACAGAAGGCCTATAACAAGCAGAAGTTGGCCTCAAAGAAAGGTAACAAAACATCCACACTCTTGAACTCTGTCAACAAAGACTCAAGCCTTGCACTGGACGACACCCAGTGGCATCACAACACCAGAGTCTTCCATCAAGAGCACAGAGAACGTGACGCCCATATCCACGACCGCTTTCAGCCCAACTGCTGGAAAAATCCATGGGACCAGCCACGCTTCTCAAGAAACCAAAAGGATAAGAACATCTGGAAACCTAACCAGATATCCAAAGGTAATCACCTGACTCATCCAAGAGCAACTCGTGTGGGTAAGCGACAACAAAACCCACCTCAGCACCACTCAGACATGCACAGTGCTGAGTACTCACAAGAACATAACCGCTTACCATTAGAAGACACGGAACAAGTCATGGAACAACTAAGAGAGTTCCTTCAAGACAATTTACATGCAGGTGACCACAAAGTTGAGTCATGCTCGCTGTGACCAGCGACAGAACGGAAGGCCGGTGATCACCTGGTGCACCGCATCAGAGATGACAAGCACCTGTTCAACAACAACCCAGAATTAACAAGTCTTTCACGGCCAACTGTTGATGAAAAATCTGAGGTACTAAAGGACATCACCTCAGTCACTAACAAACTGTCAAATGAACTCCAACTCCAAGTACCACATTCCCTGTCTGTGCAACAGCAACCACCAGAGCACAGAAGGTCAGAAAGTCTGCTACAGCCAGAAGGCATCACAAGAAGAATGCAACATAGGAGACAAGTTTTGCAACTCAGCTTCACACAGCCATGCCAAACTGCCTCCGACGGCGTGCTAAAGAACTTCCTGCCTTGCTGGACTGACCCCTCATTAGACCATGGACACGCCCTCATCCAAGCCAAAGATGCAGAGAGCCAGTCTTCAGTGACATGCTAGAAAAAGGGGGAGACAACACAGACTTGAACAGATCTGACCACACATGCACTACACCAGTAATACACAACATTACCTACACCCAGAGGTAAACACATCTACTGATAACACAGTCAACAAACATATTCTTCCCACAGGTAGAATATCCAACTTTTAGCGTAACAAAGTTACACATACCCACCATGAAGAAACGTGCAGCCATCCTCACAATAGGTAGAACACCTGACACTAAGTTAAGGTTCACGACACACTAGCTGCACCTGACACCCTAGCTCAATAGTAGTTGTAACACATGCTAGGAAAACCCACAGCAGCCTTGTTTTGTTTTGTTCTTCTTTTACCTATCCTTCTCCTTCCCCTCTTTCCTGAGTAGGTGAAATGCCTAGACACCCTGCGAGGGTTGAAGGTCTGATATTAGGATTGACTCGCAACACCTAATATCCGCCAGCCACTCTAAACTGAATGGAAGCCAGAGAGCTCCATGCATGATAGGTCAATCCATTGAATTGAAAATGAAATTACTAGAAAACTAATGGTAAACATGTAAAGTAAGACAACCTAGAAGAACCAAACAAAGTTAACCACAAATTTGATTGATGAATCAAAATAAAAACAATTTCCAAGACCATCTAAACTATCCTCAATGTGCTAAACTACTAGAGTTGGGTCCGAGTCCACCTTTGTCGAGTACGAGTCAAGACCAAGTCCACAAACATCGAGTCCAAGTCCGAGTCCGAGTCCAAAAGGGGCCGAGTTGGACTCAAGTCCGAGTCCTTAAAGGCCGAGTCCGAGTCGAGTCCGCCCGAGTCCAGAAAGTAATTAAATTTAAAAAGATTATAAATTGGTATTGTACATTTTTACATTCTATTTATATTTTAACCTTGTAACCCATTAAACCAATGGCAATATAAAAATGTAATTCAAAAAATACCACTGTTACATCTAGTCATTGCCATTGAACATTTTTATTTTATGTCAACAGAACTAGTTTCCTATCAAAAAAGTTTTCAAAGGTTTTATTGTATTACAAGTGCATGAAAATACAAATGAACCTATTTTATTATTATATCACACTATATTGTCCTCCAGTTAAAAATGACATTTCAGTTATTTAATGCCTCTCCCCCACATTTGACAGAGGTAAAGTGCAGCCAATGAGGAGATTCTTAATGATGACATTATGAATTTCTTGTTGTCTTGGAGAACTTGCATCATAAAGTTGCATTGCTTGTTTGGTCAGTTCTGGTCTTGCAAATCCTGCAATGCTGAGCTGTGCAGCATCTGTTGGTTGCTGCTGCTGTCTTTGGTACTCGGTTGCATCGGTTTTCGGATCACCAGTACACTGAACCGAAAACCGTGTCTTTCGGAGGCGTCCGATTTGAGAACCGATGAACTGATGATACTGCACATGCGTGTAATTTTTCAAGTATTTTGTTAAACATCGGAAAGTGTGATAAAACTATAATATATATATATATATATATATATATATATATATATATATATATATATATATATATATATATATACATACTTTTTTTTTTTTTAAATAGGGGCTACTTGTTTCTAATCTGTATATTGTAGATTATGTATGGGCCAAAGGGGTTTTCAGGGAAGTTGGACAATAATTAAGACTCTAAAGACATGTTTAATATGAATAAGGGATGATTTATGAAATATCTGTACTGTATTTATAGTTAATGATGACAGATTCACAAACTGAGTTTGTAGTAAACAGAACATGAACACGAGTAGAGCAGCTGATGATACTGCGCAGCATGTGCCGGTGTCCTGACATTTTATCCTACCCTGTCAGATTTTCCTACCCGGGTTTTGAGCGATTCTCGTTCTCGAGTCAAGAACCGGTTGTATCAGTTTTCAGATCATAGGTACACTGAACCGAAAACCGTTTCTTTCGGACGCGTCCGATTCGAGAACCGAGGAGCTGATGATACTGCGCATTCGTGATTCAGCATGAAGCCAACTGACTCACAGCGCGTCTGAACCGAACTGATTCTTTTGGTGATTGATTCTGAACTGATCCTGTGCTAATGTAATGAGTGCGGGTAAACCGAGGGCTTGAATGAAGGGCAATCTGACGAAACGTAAGTTCATTTAATAACAAATACATCGCAATGGATTATGTATCCGGTGAACTGTTTTTTTTTTTCAACCGGTTTATTGAATCAAACCGTCCGAAAGAACCGGTTCGCGGAAAAGAATCGAACTTCCCATCACTAATCCACACTGATATCCAGTGAGTGGTGCGTGTGTTTCGTCTGCAAGCAGGAGACTTCTGCCTGCCGGTGTGGTGCAGTAAAATGACAGAAGGGGAGACATTCATTAATTTATCATTTCAATTTTATGCTGGTTTTATTGTTACACATGACGCGGACTCGACTGTACTCGGAATATTTTCCGAGTCCAAAATGTTCAAGTCCGTGTCAAGTCCGAGTACAAATTCACCCGAGTGCGTGACAAGTCCGAGTTCATTCAAAATTGGACTCGAGTCCGGACTCGAGTCCGAGTCCAAGTTCGAGTACCCCAACTCTATAAACTACATTGACTAATTGAACTTAACCACGTGTACCTAAATAACCTGATGCCTGCACCAGTACAGTAACTGTCATGGAGGTGTTGTCGTGCTGTTTGCTGTGTTTGTCTGCTTCTTCTGCCTTTGTTTCTCCAGCGATCGACGATGTCTTCACCTAAACACCTCGCCGATCGAAAGGGGGATATATGTAGCAGAAATGAGTCAAATCAGACAAATCAAAGAGTCTATCAGAGCTGTGTGCATTGAAACATGAGCTGAATTCCTCAGGAAGTCATAAATCAGTTCTAGTGCCACAGGAACCAAACAAGATAACCAACCAACCAACTTGTTCACACAACAGCTTTCAACATTAACACCAATAGAACAATTATTGACAATTTTAATTCAAAGAAGAGATTGTCAAATTTATTGTTCGTGATTGGAATGCAACGCTGGACATCACATGTAAACCCAGGAGATCAAGTTAAATACTTGCATTGACTTCCCCCCCCAGCCAGTGAAACCAGACTGAAATTCCTAAGGGGGAAGGGCTTTAAACCTTTGTCTTCACAGAAAAGTCCTTTGCCAGAGAATGGCAAAGAAACCCTTTTTATACATTATATATGGACCAGAATGAACTCAAAAAAGACTTATGAATGAATCATTCTATTGCTTAACTCCATATTCATTTACGTGTAACCCACACATTTGACTATCATGTTATAATCACTTATCGTGTATGTTTTCTTTAAATGACTATGGTATAGCTGAAGGGTACATAGTCGTGTTTGATATGTGTGTGATTGAATTTTCTTGCTTGATATTGTCCTGACAATAATTTATTTGTAAAATATATCATAATCATGTTATAGGAATCATGTCCAAAATTAGACCCTGTGAGGCAAGAACCACATGCTTGGTAAGATAAACAAATGATTTATGATACCCACCCCAAGAACATATCTGATTGGTCAAGGCAACATTTGAGGGGTGGCCAACAAGGAAGTTTTAAATACTTTGGACCCCATGAAATTTGGCTTTTAGTTCTAGCATTGCTTGTGCTATCAGTCATGCCTTGCTTTTAGTCTGCTTTTAGTTCTAGTCTGCCTGCTGCTATTAGCCATGTCGGCTTTTAGTCTGCTTTTAGTTCCAGCCTTGCTCGTGCTATCAGTCATGCCTGCTCTTAGCTTGTAGCTTTGCTACCTAGCTTTAGCTTGTAGCATCTAGCCATGTGGTTAGTCATCATGGTTCTTCGAGCGCGGTTCCAGCGTGCCTGCCTGCTGCTACTTATGCCACAATGAGAAGGAACACAACCTAGTCTCGTCAAACTTTATTTCTTTTCTTTTCCGTTTGAGAGTTTCGTGTTCTGAGTTAAGTTTTGTAACGTCGACCTCGTCTGCGCGTTTGAACTCCGACCAGCCACACAACTCCAGCTTCAGCCAACGCCCAAGCACGGGCTCCCCAAGACGTCACTTCAGCCAACTGAACTTCCAGCCAATCAGCGACACCGGGATACCCCTTTCAACAGGAGTCCCTTTCACAGGAAACTAAGGCAACGTATCCCCAGATATTTGTTGTGCTGGTGTATCTAATATAATTTTAGTCACATTGAGGAACTCAATGCAAGGGCTAATTACGTGATTGATGGTTGTTCATGTCTATGCAATTTAACGTATTGCTGTAAACTTGGGATTCCATATTTCCATTCTCTTAAACTCATCTTTCCCTAACTTTCGACCTTCCTGCAACTTGTGTGAATGTGTGTGTGCGTGCGTTTATGTGTTAGATTAGTTTATATGTCTTAGATTTATCTAATAAAGCCTTATTCATATTGAAAAGAGAAGAATCTTGTGTTTTGTGCTTACAAGTTAATGTCTTAAGCTGCCGATCTTGTTACTGTGCTAATTGATAGTGTTTTCACTATAGTTTGGATATTAGTATCCAGCGCAGATTTGAAGTTAAACGGCTAGTTCATTGAATCGCAGGGCGTCTCCGTGATCAGCCGTGAAACAGTGATTCTGTTCAAATTCCCTTTAAAATCTTAAATGATTCCCTTTGAGCTAAATTGACCTGTTTCCCTTACAGTATTAACTTTCCAAGAGGCTAAAGGTATATATTCAGTCTCATTTTTGTTAGTGTTCATATGAAATATCACATGTACACTTTTGTATGTACACTGAAATGTACTATATGGACAAATTAACATCATCATAAAGTATTAATGCATTCACATCTTTAGAAATGTTTTTGTTCCTTTAAATTATATTCAAAGTTTTGTTCAAAAATTGGGGGACAGTTTTTTTATTACAATATTTTTGTAATACATTTTTGCTGTGCCAGAAGTGGTCCTTAAATAATGCGAGACTAACACATTTTGTTTGAGTTGACGAGATGGAGTATAAAGTCATTACATGCATTTGTTTTGTGCTTGCAGATGATGCACCAGCGTGCACATTCATATTTTCACATCGGTGGTCCTGATAAGTTTACCTGCACAGATGGCAGACAGTGGCCAAGATAAATCAGACACTTTGAAAGGTAAAGTCTCACATCAAGACTGAACAAGAGAGATGACGTTTTCCAGGTTAATATTCTGATGTACTATTGTTGTTGATGAACATTGTGTTAGAAGGTACAATGTCATATTTGAGATGTCCAAGTTTAATGGGCGTAAACAAGAACATGGAGAGTCAGCAGATAGCTTCATGGAAATATGTGATCACATTGTCATTAGAATAAAAGATGTGGCACTTCCAGAAAAAAAAAGAAGAAAAAGAAGAAAACTCCAACAGGACCCAGAGTTAATGTTAAACAGAAGCATCAGTCAAGTGTAACAGAGTGAGACAATGAAACAGCAGCATGCTTTGGTGGAGCACTTCTCCACAGACTGAAGAAAATATGTTGATGCAGTATCATGCCCACTGATGAAAAAAAAAAAAAAAAAAAAAAATCATAAACTCAGAATGGCACACTTATATAACACTAACTTGGGACATTATCTTATTCAAAATAGTTATAAGCACTGCAGTCACAGCTATTCCAACAAAGCTATTTGAATGCTGGAGGGATGGGCTTCTGATAGCAACAAAGAGACTTTCTAGCTCCAGTTTTATTGCAGCTTATGTATTGAATAGATATAGTGAAACTTGCTGAAGAGAAGTTGATTATTATTATTATTATTATTATTTATTTTTATTATTATTATTTAATTTTTTTTTTTTTTTTTTTTTTTTGAAAGTACAAGGTCTCTTATGTACTCCAATTTCTTTTGCTGCTTGTTTATTTTATTAGCACAAGCTAAAGCAACACAGTTCTTGAATATCTCATTATTTCCAATCCACTTACATTTGTAAAATAGAAGTTGACCTAATCTCTTTGTGTTGTGACTAGATTAATCATTTTTGCTGCCATTTTGCTTCTAGTTCCCAGGATTCGGCATGTGCCTGGAGTAAATATTGAAAGTGTTGTTTTAGTAAAGGGAAACAGCTGTTAAAATGTATTGTTCAGGTGTGTTGGAGATTTCTAAGAGGTTGTGTTATGTTGGAGTTTCTGTGGTTTTCACTGTTGAAGAGTGTAGCCTGTGTTTAGGTCGTGGGTGGATATGTGATGATGACTATGTACCTTCACTCGGTGTGTGTCTTTCTTTCTTTCTTTCTTTCTTTCTTTCTTTCTTTCTTTCTTTCTTTCTTTCTTTCTTTCTTTCTTTCTTTCTTTCTTTCTTTCTTTCTTTTATTTTATTTGCTGATGAGTGCAAATTGCATTGGAGGAAAATATAAGGAGGAACTACAGCATAAAGAACAACTGAGATTATTTTAAAGGATAAAATGGCCAATAGAATGGTGTGCAGGTTATGCCCAAAAAAAAAAAAAAAAAAAAAAAAGAATATAATATCTGTTGATCTAACTAAGCTTTTTTCAAAGTTGGATACACAGTCCAGCATTTGGCACAGTGTGGAGAACGTTTATCACACCATTTGGCTCTGCTCTTACCCTTTGGCACCAGCTCTAGTCCAGAACTCTTCCAGAGATGCATGTCTCAACTCTTAGATGGACTAACAGGAGTGATCTGCCAGGAGGGTGATTTGTTAGTGTGTGGAAAGATAAAACCCAACATGATGAGCAGCTTACACTGGTCCTGCCACGACTTTGGAAAACAAATCAAACTCTAAACACAACGTGCTCTTTCGCTTATTCTGAAGATCTCTTTGTAGTACACAAAGTGTTTTGGATGATAGAAGGAGAATGTTTCAAATATAAGATGATTTTTAGATAAGAAGTTTTTGTGCATGAAATTTCATGTCTGAGTCTGATTACACAGAGCCAATAATTGTATCCATATTATCTAGGTAGTCCAGGGTAATGCTGTCATCTTTAAAAGAGTACAACCGTTTTCGGTCATTGACTATTACTTTTGGAACATCACATAGCTGAAGGTGTAATCCAGGCCACTGAAGGATATTTTCTCCAGAGATTGTAATGCGTGATAATGGTCCACAATTCTTATAAATTGAGCTTCAGCCTTTTTGTGCAGACTGTATAACCAGTAGCTATACTTTGTCCAAAGTAATGAGGGTTGTGAAAACAATCAAGGCCATACTGCTGAAGAATCATGATCCTTACCCAGCACTCTTGGCCTGCAGCTATAACATGGTCCCTCACCAGCTGAAATGTTAATGGTTGGGAAGTGGAAATCTCCGGTACCACAGGCGACAGCACAACTTTAGCCACAGTGGCCCAACAGGAGAGTATAAGAGCAAAAAAAATGGACAACTGAAACTGAACTTTAGCATGAGATTCTGTGGTTGTTGTTTCAGACTGCGTGTTTAGCAGAAACGACATGTTTAACATTTGAGATTGATCCCTAGAGAATGTAAAATGTAGTTAGATGTTCTAACAGATAGATATGAGCATGTGTGAGAATTTTAAGTAGAACAAACATATAGTGTGAGTCTTGGTCATTTATTTATTATTACAGTGGTACACCATATAAACTATTGATGTCCTGATGGCTGTTTACATTGCATTCATATACTGTACAATAAATTAGTTATTAGTTAAAAGTAGTTAAGGGGGGGGGGGGGGGGGGGTGAAACGCTATTTCATGCATACTGAGTTTTTTACACTGTTGAAGAGTTGGATTCCCATGCTACACATGGACAAAGTTTCAAAAATTAATTTGTACGTTTGAAGGAGTTCCGGTTTGTCACAAGTTTCGGAAAGTTTTTTCAAGTATGGCTCTGTGTGATGTTAGATGGAGCAGAATTTCCTTATATGGGTCCTAAGGGCACTTTTCCCGGAAGAGCGTGCGCACCCGTATAGCAGAGCACTGAGAGGCTGAGCACAGACATTAACTGATCAGAGCGAGAGCGTCGCGAAATGTCACAGAAGTGTGTTGTTGGTTGCCAGGGCAAGACAACCCTGCACAGATTACCAAAAAAACAAAAACAAAAAAACAGCATTAAGGGACCTGTGGATGGAGTTTATTTTTATAGAGCATCAATGGAGTTGTGCAAGTGTTTTTGTTTGTTCCCTGCATTTCGAAGATGCTTGTTTTACAAACAAGGCCCAGTTTGACGCCGGATTTGCACATCGTTTATTTCTTAAGGATAATGCAGTCCCAACGAAAAAGGGTCACGGCCGTGTGTTGGAACCGCATGCGGTGAGTAAAACTGCTTCAAATATCTCTGTGCTGTTAACTTAGCTATCGGCGCGTAAGTAAACAACATGCGATGGTGTCATCAAACTGCACTTTCCACATGTACAGCTTAAAAAAAAAAAAAAAAAAAAAAAAAAAAAAAAAAGACGACATAAAGTGGAACTTTTTCCAAACCGCTAAGCAAAAAATATATACTGTTTTAGTACATACCACATAGAGACGTCGTTGCTGATGCTGCTCTTGTTAAATTTCAGCCTCTGGATCTGTGTCACAGCTTCCAAACGCTCTCAACGCAAAAGCCTACTCGCGCTCGTGATTCTTTAGCTCCGCCCACACGTCACGCCTCCAGCCGGTCGTGTTTTTCCGGGAAAAATCGGTACAGACTAGTTTTATTAAATTCGTAAGAGAAAGATAAAGTCTTTTCGGAGTTATGAAGGATGCAGTACTACTCTATAGGTACTCAAGATTAACATGATATTGAGTGAAAACGAGCATTTCACCCCCCCTTTAATATAATTTATGTAGCTCAACATAAATGTTAGCTTTGCAGGTTTGTACAATATTTAGATTTAAATAAGGGATTTGGGGATTTTTTTTCTTTTTTTAATCAAGTCTCATGTTCACCAAGCCTGTATTTGATCAAACGTACAGTAAAACAGTACTGCTGTTAAATATTATTACAATTTATTCCACTTATGTTTTAATATTTTAAAATGTAATTTATTCCTTTGATTTCAAAGCTGAATTTTCAGCACACGATCCCTTTTTTTCAGGAATCTTTAACTAGAAATGTCGAAAGCACAACATTTATTTGAAATGGGGATCTTTTGTAACATTAAAAATGAATTTGCTGTCACTTTGGATACATTTAATGCAACCTTGCTGAAAAAAACAAAAAACAAAAAAAAAAACATTTCTTTTATTTAAAACCTTTACTGAACCCAAACATTTGAAATGCAATGTACATGAAAATAGTTGTCATGTACTTCAAATTGTTTGAATAAAAGTATATAAAAGATTGTAGAGTACTGCATGTATAAAGTATTTATGAACATATCATTCAGTATTTTTTGATACTAAATAAATTTTCACATAATTTAATGCATACACTAAAACTGTCTGATGACTATACTGAAAAAGGCACATTAATTAAAATTTCAGTTATTGTTATGTTTTGTCACAAAATGTGCTGGACTAATAAAATCCCCGTCATTTAGATCCATATTAGTATTCAACGGCCTATTCAATTTGAATTCCAGCTCATGAATTGACAAGGGAGACAATTATTAAATTCTGATTTTTAAAGAACTCTGATACCTTGACTGAAATAAGTAGCTGTGAATAAATTGATGTGGCAAGGGCATACATTTTAATGCGAAAGTGTTGTTTATCGAACGAAATCCACTGACAGTATTAATGCAACTAACAGGGTAAACTGGTCATAGTTTATGAAATAGCGTGTGCCAAAGACTCTCCTTTTCCCATGTTAGAAACATCTGAGAGGTAGAAGCACAACAACTTCTACTAATGGAACAGCAGCTAGCTTTGGGATTATATGTCCTCAGAGAGATGCATGCACAAGGCTGCACATCCCACAGTGCAACAGTCACACCGTTAATTAGCCAAATTAGTCAGAGGAAATCAAACTCTGGGTTGACACATACACATTGCCATGACAACGGCACACAGGAAATGAGGAGAGAAAGCTGGAGCATCAGGTTTCAGCACACAGATGAACATACACTGACACACATATAAACACACACACACACACACACACACACACACACACACACACACACACACACACACTTGCACTCTGCTGTCCATCCCTCACCAGCTGAAAGTTGATTAAAAACTATTATATCTATACTTGTCCTATAAATAATTCATGGGTGCATAATTACTGCAGGTTAAGAAAGGGAGAAATGATTTAATTTAGCCACAGGGTGTGAGTCTCACAATTAGAGCTCGATAAATGAAGATGATCTGATTACAATGACAGTACTGACCCTCACGCAAGACGACAGGGAAGGAGAGAAAGGGAGAGCGAGATAGAGAAAGACTAGCCACCAAAAAATAAATAATAATAGCTATAATAAGCCTTGACATTGAAGAATCGTGAAAGTCCAATACACACCTTGCTTACTGACATAATGGCTGGCATATTTAATATATGGTAATTAGGAAAAGCCTCATCTGCATTGGAATGTTTTATTGAAGTAGCCATCTGTGTGGAAATTATGAATTCCAGTTGGAAGAAGTGATTGGAAAGTCATAAGTTTAAAAGCATTTATAATTTGACGGTTCAAGGGCTGACCGTACATTTGAGGAATTGCGGGTCAGGTTATGAATTAACAGGGATGTGATGGTTTTAAAAGTTCTCAAATATGTGTGAAAAATAAATTATGAATCACCTTCTGCGATTTGAAAACTAAACTGAATACTGATACTATAATAATATGTCAGGCCTTCGCTATAACATCATGCCATCCGTTTTTATCATTTTAGATAAGCAGAATTTGCTACCAGTCAGATTATACTTCCAGAAGAGAGACTCTTTTATATCTTATAAAAAGGGTCAAACAGATACTAAGATAAAGTATAAGCTAAGTCCTTGTTTCTCAAAGGTCTCCACGTTTCCTCACAGTGGTGGTTTTTAGGTTCATATTTCATGGTTCTTTTTAAATGTCCTGGGCCATAATCTGAATAGAAAAGTATTTTCATCAGGGTCTAAATTCAGAGTAATTACTGGTATAAGATAGATGCCATTATGCTAATGATAGACTTGCTGGCCTACTTCAGCGAAGAAATTAAAGTCCTCACCTTTCTAAGCAGCAGAATATCTTTACGCATGTGAAACACATTTTATTTTTAAAGACTGCCTTTACAGTATTAGAGTTAGGAAATGTATATTTTGGAAAGAGTTCTACGCATATAAAGGTATTGGGAAGTCGCAGGTTCTGTGAGGCTAAAAATGGATAGATTTTTAGCCTTGAGTGTGTGAGATGAAGGGCAGAGAGAAGGAGAGTGTGTGAAAGAAGCTACGCTAATTGAAACAGAAGAGGTGCTAAGTAACCTGCAATGCTTGAGGGCTGTTATTGTTGTCAGTGTGAAGCACAAAACTTACTTCCAATGTTGCAAACATGAATGACACTTTTGTGCCACAGTAAGTCAAGGAGACACTGCTGGGAGGCTCTTTAAATGAATATGGTACAAATTAAGGCCCGAGACTTAAGTCTAATTTATATATATTTATATATATATATAGCCTGGTGGAACGATACATGTACAGTATTTGTACCGAATCATCAGGGTATCTCGGTTTTCTATCACAGACTGACAATGAAAAGTGAAGTGACATTCAGCCAAGTATGGTGACCCATACTCAGAATTTGTGCTCTGCATTTAACCCATCCGAAGTGCACACACACACAGAGCAGTGAACACACACACACACTGTGAGCACACACTCGGAGCAGTGGGCATCCATTTATGCTGCGGCACCCGGGGAGCAGTTGGGGGTTCGATGCCTTGCTCAAGGGCACCTAAGTCGTGGTATTGAAGGTGGAGCGAGAACTGTACATGCACTCCCCCCACCCACAATTCCGTCCGGCCCAAGACTAGAACCCACAACCCTTCGATTAGGAGTCCAACCCTCTAACCATTAGGCCACGACTCCAATGGAGTTTAGTTTAAAGGCTTGTGCACTCAACTGTTCGCTAAATGGAGTTTTGTGCTCCTGTATCCACCTCTCTCATTTGGCACAAATCCAAAATCCCATAATATTTCCATATTTGCAATGTAACGTATCTGAATGATAAACTTTTATTTAGTATGTACATTTCAGCCTTTGTGTTTCAGTAGCATTCCAACGGTGATCATTTCAACTGTTTCCTTATACCAGAACAATCAACTTTAAACACTTTAAACGTCTTATTAATAATGCATCACTGTATAAAAGTCTGCTTTTATTTATACTCACAATAAAGACAAAAATGTTTGCTTTAAAAAAAAAAGAGAAAGAAAAGAAACAAATCGGATGTCACTTTCTGCCATTTGAGTGTCCTTTCTGCGAACCAATGAAGCCTGTCACAAAAATAAACTGAAATTCAATTCACTTCAGTTCAGTTTAATTAAATTCTAATAACTTTATTAATCCCAGGATGGAAATTGCTTCCCATGCTACAATTACTCTCAAAAAGAAAGAATGAAACGAAAGAAAAAAAAAAGAAAATAATAAAACAAATTAATACTCATTTATAAATACATAAAACAATTAATAAAGAACAAAAAAGAATATACCAATAAAAATGGTAGTTTTGATCAAATCTAAAATGTATTAGGTGTTATAGAAAGACACATGTTGTGTATAATAAGTCCAAAGTGATAATGCTAATTAAATACAGTAGTTATATAGTACATATTGCAAACAAAACTAGTATTAATAAATAAACAATGATAATAAATTGTATTGCATATGAAAATCCCTTACTGCACGTAAATATATGTAAAATGGCACAGAAACTCAGCATATAGGCTATGTATATAAATATAGTGCCCTCTGAAATTTTCATCTAAAATTTGGATTTTTATCAAGCTCCTATGCTTAAGTTGAGTCATTTTACTTTAATGGCAATGTGCAGGTCCTTTTCCAGGCTATTAAAGTACAATAACAACATAAATATAGGAGCCTGATAAAAATCCTAATTATAGATGAAAATTTCAGATGGTACTTTGCATCTGAACTTTTCATATATATATAAAACATTATGTAATAATATTTAGTATTTTCACATATTGGTGGCATTTTTTACATTTGTACTACTGACTGAAATCGAGTATAGTCTTTTTTTTTTTTTTTTTCTTTTTTTTTTTTTTTTTCCTGTTGTATCGAAATCGGATTGTACTGTGACCCCTCTACAGAGATATGCACCTAACCGTGATATATGTGTACCGTTCCACCCCTTATATATACCAATATGTACATATCATTGCAGTTTTTACAAACTAAATGAACACTAGAGGCAGTAAAACTCCGACACCTTTATTCCTTTTCACACGAATTTACAGAATTTTGGTTGCATCAACAAATGCATTATTGTCTCAGTTTTGGGTAGCTTTAGGGTTGGTTTTGGTGTAGGACATATTTTTAACACGATAAAGCATTAACTTATAGCGACAGTCCCTCGGATATTTGAATTCTGAACCGCTGCAATATGTACCTGAAGTAACATAATAAAAACGCAGCAATATGCACCTAGAGAAAGATTAATCTAGCGTTTAAAATGACCCAGCAATTTATCGACACAAAACGACCCAGCACTTGGGTAAACATATTTTAAAAATAACTTAATAAAATGACACAACAAATTGAACCAAGCATTTGGGTAAAAAATAACAAACAAATAAATAATAATAATCCAGCATTTATTTATTTTATTTTTTTGAGTGTACCTTATTGCTTGAAAGTGCCAAGTGTGTTGTCATGCAAAGTCATACTGTTGAATTATTTCCAAACATGTACAGTTTATCCAAGTTTAAGGATCACAGAATACAACTTTATGAAGTTTTAAGTGACAGATGCTAAGTATACCAGTAGGTAGATGTGTTGTTATTTTACACACTCATGCTGTGCCACTGCAGACATCCTATTCTGTCTATTCCAGCATGAACAGTGAGGGAGCCGTTGCTAGATTCATTACAGCACAAGCATATCTTAGAGTATGGCTTATGTGAGAAACATTGACATCTGGCATATCCAAACAATGCGTGGCACATAAACTCATTTAGAGGATCCAACTGTTTTCTGTTCAGATGGTTCGTTACCAAATGCTTAGGAAAGCTCAGACACAAATGAAGGCAAACTGTGCTGGGAACACACACAAACGCATGGGGCTGACAAACTTTACGCATGAACTGTGTTTAGCCTTTGAAATATGTTCGCAAACACACATACAGACTTGTTTGATGCTCTATACAGAATCAGTGAAGGTTTGTAGTCTTAAAACATGACTTTATGTGTTCATGTGAATGAGAGCGAAAGAGCAACTGTAATATTAGGTACAGCTCAGTTGTGCCAATTAATTCCTACCATGGCAATGAGACTCCATGCTGAGCTCTCATAACTCCCTGATTCATTTAATCATTCCATTTTTCTGGCAATTCTATCAAAACAAGTATTTTTTCACAGTGGTGTAGCATGTGCTTTATCAACCCCTACGCCCAAATGCTATTGATGAATGTGTCTCTTTACCACATGTAGATAACATTATCAGGCACACGCACACACAGAGAGGTTTGATTAAAGTTAAGCAGCCTCTATCTCCATCAAGCATGACCTTTCACTTGATGGAGACGCCACAAAAGGGGAAAGATTTTTGCAGTCGGAGACTAATTTATTTAGAAGATGAAAAATTGTGTAAAATGTGCAAATGATTTTGTTGCTTTTGTTGTTGGGCAAAATTAGCAGTTTTTAACAGTTTTTTTTACAGCTGACAATGAATGTTTTGATCTAGCTGATCATAGCATTTGATCAAGTGTACAACGCTAAATTGCAGGCCATAACTTGCTTGTACACTTTTCGACAACATTCAGAGGCGGTCAAAAGTGTGTGTGACCATGAGCCCTTGTGTTATGCTGAAAGTCCTTACGCAATTTGGTGTCCCCGGTCAAAAATGGCCATTAATGCCAGATTAAGGCCTACTGTAAATCAGTTCCAAAAAGAAATACAAAACCTGTGCTAACTGAAACAAAACATGCTGACAGAAAGATTGAATATATTGTCATTTGTCAATAAAATAGCAATAATTTTTTTTGTATTTTTTATTCATTTATTTTTTATTTTTGGAAGCGTAACACAGAAAAATACATAAATAAATCAGAACAGTACAAAACTATCAAATTGTTTTGCAAAGTTGCTTTAAATAAAACATTCTCAAGCTTATTAAATATAACATTTCAACCCATTTATCAAGTCGACTGGTATATTGGCCACCTCCAGCGACCACATTGCATTTTTAATGTAAACGCTCACTTGGTTGAATGGATTCCACATATAGCGTATTTTCCAGACTATAAGTCACACTTTTTTCATAGTTTGGCTGGTCCTGCGACTTATAGTCAGGTGCGGCTTATTTATCAAAATTAATTTGACATGAACCAAGAGAAAATAACCAAGAAAAAACATTACCGTCTACTGACGAGAGAGGGCTAATGTTTTTTCTTGGTTCTTGGTTCTAAATAAATGCGACTTATATATGTTTTTTTTTTTTTTTTTTCTCATCATGACCTATTTTTGGACTGATGCGACTTATTCTCAGGTGCGACTTATAGTCCGAAATATATGGTAATCATTTAAAATGTAGCTTATATGATAAATGCAATTTTTGTTGATTAACATTCCCCATCGCGTTATTCTCAAAACTACCTCAAAAGTCATCCTGGTCAAACATTTCTAATTGTGTGGCACCATTTCAGTTTGAAAATATAATGTAGAATGGCCAGTCAACACTGTCAGTCGTGAGTCTTATCTTAGATGTACATCATACAGTCTGACATAAAAGTCGAATGATATCACATATTCTCTCTTGGCTTTTACCCAAGACATCATCTAGCAAGAAATATTCGTAAAGGATAGAAAAACTGGCGAAGATCACGAGAATCAAGCCAACAAAAATATATGCACACTTAACACATTATGTCTATAACCTTTCCTCCTTTTAGCATATGCAGTATTAGCTGCTCTTTGAGGTGTAAAATGCAGAATAAATCTAAATAAATATGTTCTCTTTCACACTCGATCTGTCTCTCCCTTTCTTTCTCAGTCTCTATAGAAGCGAGTGAAGACTGCAATAAGTCAAGAACAAATTTAATCAACTACTCAGCGCTTCAGGGGGTGGAAGTGTGCTGTTGACTCGGCGGTGCTATTTGTTCCATTGTAACAAAGCGCAGTCAAATGTCATGTTTCTAGAGCAGAGTGTGGCAAATGTGCAGCCACGTGCGTGAACGCTCCTCACGCGCCGCTGATGGGAGATGGCAGGAAAGACTGTAGCAGTCAGAGGCGATGAGAGTCGAACGTACCACCGCTTTAATAGAGTCAAATGCGCAATGATCTGCGAATGCAAACACAAAAGCTCTACAAATGTGTGTGTGCGTGGATCAAGGCACGGACACGTGGAAACATGATGGCCTTGAGGCGTGATACACACAAACAAACACACACAGATGTGCACTATCCAGAGGAGCAGTCCCTCTATCTAATGTCCATTAAGAGATGGTGGTTAAAGTTTCAGGTTCATTCTATTTTTCCCAGGGCTATGTTCATATCAGCTCCAGGCCGCTGGTTATTCTCTAAATTCGAAATGTCTCCCTGAGCTGAATCAGGGGACTCGGCACTTCTTTCCGTTTTTCCTGCTGCTCCCGCTGTGCTGAAAAAGAAAATGCTACTGAGAAAGCCAATATGGGCTTATCAGCCCTATCAGCAGAAAATGAATTTGAACTCGGGGTGCCAATGATGGTACTGAGATAATGCATGATGGGTAAGGAACATTGTTCGGGGGGAAATGTGTATTATTATATATATTTAGTCCCTGTGTGTCTATACTTCTATTTATACATGCCATACACTCAAGAAGTTTGAGGAATCAAAACAAACTCATTTCCTTGGTGAACAGAAAAGGAAAACCAGACAATGTCAACGATATTAAAAGTTTTAGCTGTTCCTAAAAGGATATGCATTTTTTTCTTTACCAATTTTAAACCCAAATGCCTCTAGTTTTAAAGTTGATATTGAATAAAAAGTTAAGTCACCACTATTTCTGTAGCACTTTGTACAAAATAAATTGTCACAGCAGCTTTACAGAGATGAACAAGAAAATAGCTAAATCAATCATGAAAGGTCAACTATAGACACAATACAGATTTTGCAGTAAAGCAGCTCTAAAAACAGTGTAATTATTTAGTTCTGCTCAATCAGTGTTTGTTCAGTTCGGATCAATAACAATGTCAAGTTCATCAAATTAAAAAATAAAGAGTTCAGCTCAGCTACAAACAGTATACAAAAAACAAAAAAAAAAAAAACAAAAAAAACAGCAATGTCATTATTTAATTTGAGTCACTTCAATTAATTTGAGTTTAATATCAGTGTTGATGTTGCAAGATGCAATTTAGCTGTAAAGCAGCTTAATATTAGAATAAACAAGAACAGTGAGTGGCAAGGAACCCAAGAAACATGAAGATCTTACTCATCCAAAGTTGTTTTAATAGACATTATTGTAATTCTGAACTATTGTAATTACTATTAGGAATTTCACTGTTTTTACACACACACACACACACACACACACATATATATATATATATATATTTACAAAATTCTACTGTATCTGTATCATTATAATATATATATATATATATATATATATATATATATATATATATATATATATATATATATATATATATATATATATATATATATATATATATATATATATATATATATATAGGCTTTCTGACCCCAAGACTCAACTAATCTCTGGATTTCTCCAGCTGTGATCACTGGAGAGTCTTTGGCCACTCAAACTCTCCTCCTCACTGTGCATTAGGATGAAATGGACATGCATCCTCTTCCAGGCATTTGTAACATCTTTATTTGATTGGAACCTCTTAATTATTGCCCTGATTGTGGAAATGGGTATTTTCAATGCTTTAGCTGTTTTCTTGCAGCCACTTTCTTTTTTGTGCAGTTCATCGATCTTGTTCTGCACATCAGAACTATATATATATATTTTTTTTATTTTTACTCCTTGTGATTGATGATTAAGGGGATTTGGCCTTTGTGTTCTTCATATTTCTAATCCTGTGGTGCTGGAAGTCATGGCTGGACAAGTTCCATGCTCCTAGTCACACTGGTATGATCAAAAATGAAAATATGAATGGGAATATACTTCAGAGATATTTTACTTAAGAATTTCTAGGGGTGCCAATAATTGTGGCCAACATCCATTAGAGAAAAACATTTATTTTATCATGTTAGAGTTTTACTTAAATTAAATGTTATAATTTTTATATTTAAATCAAGGATTTTGTCCTGTACATGAAGTATCATTTTGGTATCCTAGGCCAACAGCATGAAATGGTAGTGATCTTGTTGGCAGTGCTTGCCTTCACCGTACATGCAAATTTCACACATGTATAATCTTTGGATCATGAAAAGAGGTCAAGGTCATCTCCCAGTCTCAGTGCAAAACCTACAATTAAATTCCATCTGCCTCTTGCATCTCTGTCCCTCAATATGGCTTAATTTCTTCAGTTGTTAATATTGAAATGAGTGCTGTGCATTTGGGCCCGCTGAAAATGTGCTTCATGCATTAATAAGTCTCTCACTGTGCAGCATCTTTGTTGTTTAAGCTCCTTCCAACCTACATGAAAGGGCATATTTAACTTCACATCTTACTCAACCTTTCAATAGAAGAGTGATGGGAATTTCGGAATCATTATTTCAACTGGTTACACACTCTGAATCAATACCAAGAACAAAGCTTAGTCTGACAAGATAGTTGTATAATGGAGCACTTGTGTAAGGTTGACGTACGACTCTCAAAAAGACCAGTGAGGCGCGAGCGCAGAGGTGTTACCACCTGCCGAGTAATGCTGGGTTAGTGAATTTTTTTGTGTCCAATTAGAGTGTCTTTGATTAACAGATATTGGAGTTAACACGTCAAGTTTTTTTGCAGTGTTAATACATTTTATAAAAAAAAAATAAAATAAAAAAATAAAAAATAAAACTTTTTAAAAACATTTTCAGTAAGGAGTAAGCTAATAGCATAGTCATGCTGGTTAGAATTTACCATGTTTTCCTGCCAGCTGGCATTAAGAATGACTGGCACTTGATGGTCAAAAAAAAAAAAAAAAAAAAAAAAAAGAACAATGAAAAAAATAAACAAATCCCTACTTTCTTGCCTTTCTATGTGCGTTCATAAACTGTATTCATTTGTAAGTGTCATATTTGGCAGTTGGTATTAGAGGTTATATTACTAATAGTAATAACAGTGATTTATGATAAGTTTAATACTGCAGAGAAAACAAAATGCATTTCTTGAAGCTGTTGTATTTGTGTTACACTAAACAAAATTATAAAATCAACACTTGTTTTTGCCCCATTTTTCAGAAAGCTGAACTCAAAAATCTAAGATTTTTCTATGTACACAAAAGGCTTATTTCTCCCAAATATTGTTCACAAATCTGTCTAAATCTGTGTTAGTGAGCACATTTCCTTTCCTGAGATAATGCATCCACCTCACAGGTTTGGCATATCAAGATGCTGATTAAACAGGATGTTTATTGCACAGGTGTGAATTAGATAAAAAAAAATAAAAGGCCACTCTAAAATGTGCAGAATCAGAATCTAGAAAATGAGGCTATTTTCAAAGAAACATTGGAGTGTTCCTTAACAATCTTTGTTAATGCAAAGTAATAAAATTATAGCTGTTAGTTCATGTTGTTGGTTTCTTTTTTAAATCCAGTTTAGCTAAGGTCTATTAATGAAATGTAACATACAAAACTTTGGATTTTTATAATGTTTTGTAAATTTTGCAATTAATATGAACTATAATTAATAAATTCTTTAGTATTTCTTAAGTACTGATTTCTCATCAGTATGTTTTAACCAGTGTAGTCAACTAATGTAAAGTGTGTTTTTTTTTTTTTTTTTTTGCAGTTGAGATGAGGAATTTAAAGGGCACTTTTCCATAAATATATGGTGTAACATTGTCAAAGCTGATAATTATGCATACGGTAAGCTGTTATTTAGTTTTCTTGGAAAACACATTTTCTTAAGCAAGCAGGTTTAAGGTGTAAGTGAGAAAATAATAAATAAATATATATATATATATATATATATATATATATATATATATATATATATATATATATATATGTGTGTGTGTGTGTGTGTGTGTGTGTGTGTGTGTGTGTGTGTGTGTGTGGAAAAAGTGAGAAAGTTTGTGTGTGGTCTTACATCAACACAACAGTCCGTAACCAAAGGTAAGTGTAGCCATGAGAAATCCTTCAAGGAGAAAAAGCCACTTTAGAAAAAAGAATACAAGAAAGAAAAATAGGTAAAAAGGGAGAGAGAAAAACAGAGAAGCACTAAGCAGTACTTCACCAAGCCCCCTCGTGCGACCCCGTCCCACTCAAGGTGATCATGGGTCAGGACAGAACTCAAAGGAGGCGAGGCAAAGCTGGCCCATGGCCACATAAAAAAACATCACCGTTCACTCCCCTACCCCTCGCTTCCATTTTTATCCATTTCTTTGTTCAGCGGCAGGTCAGCTTTGAAGCCTTTGCTTTGAGAAAAAAAGCAGCATCCATGAGCAGATAACATTTCCGCTATTATCATTTATCCTCAAAGAAGCACTTGCTATTATATGCTGTAGAATGCTGGCATACATACTTTTCTTCATAATTATTGCTATATGGTTTTAAATGCAAAATTGTCTAAATTGTCTTTGAAGGAATAGTCAGACAAAAATTTAAAACAAATTACTCCACCTCATCTAATAAATTTGCAGACTGCATGCTGATTTGGCTCCATAACTTAATTTTTTTATTTGTTTTAATAAAATGCAGATTTGATTAGTGTAAAGTACTTCATAAACCATACAAAAAATAATGTTTAAAAATACCTTGAAGTCTCCTGAACCTTTTATTTTAATGTTTTTTTTTTTTTTTTTTTGAGGTGTTCTTAATTGGTTTAAACTCATTATAATTTTATCTTGACTCTTATTTACATAATTTGGATGGATGAGCAAGACAAATCAATGTTTATTGTGGAAAACACTGAAGTTAAAGGCTTAATAATGTTAATCTATAATTGACCTCCATGCACTTTAATCAAAAATTACAATAAAAAGTCCTTTATGTCAGGTTGTTTTGTGCAAATCAGATCTTTGCTGCTGAGCCTGAATTAGCAGTAGAGTTTAACCGCAAAACCTGTTCTCAGAGGACACTGGGTAATGAGCATGCCACGTGCCATGCCTGGACGTCAGAAGCCAAAAAACCAAGCCTTGTGGGCAGGTGATCTTCACGTGTCAGAAAGCAAGTATTGCAACCCATTCTCACTCCAAAGGCGTCAAAAACCGAAGCATGGTCAAGTGCCCCTAGCGTCACTTTTATGACGCCAAATGTGCCTCTCGGCGTCGAATATCGAAGCACTACGACCTTCATTGCTTTCAATGGGAAACTTTTGGCGTCAGAATTCGACACGAGGACATGAGATGTTTATCGCTATGAAATCACGTTCAAGAAGTCTCATTCAGCACACATCGCGATACTTGCTATCAGTGACAGTTCCACAGTTTGGGTGAGTAGTCGTATATACGCTCTTTTAATGCCTTTTATAAAATGTATTCTGTCTTATTTATTAATCAAATTAGTGCCATATGTTTAATCGCTGTATTATATCGGTCATCCGCGGCTGTCTTTGAGTTTCATTGCGTTTAAATAAATGAACACAGCTGCTAATTAGTCTGATTAAACTCTATCTGTCACGTGAAGTGCCATAGACCTTCGATCCGTTTTATATTATTATTAATTTCAGGATCAATGATGTAAGTTGTATTTGTAGTAAAATCATGGTAATCACGACACTTACAATAGTAATAAATGAAATGTGAAGTTAAAACACAGTAAACAGGACATTAGTAACTGTAACTGTAGTTTTACTATGGTATATTAATAATCAATACAACAATACAATAATCACCAAACCAGCTATGTTTGTATCACTATAATGTTAGTGTTTTTATGTGCTTTTATACGACAGATATCACAGTAATCATATGTTCTGTACCATGCTTTTAATACCTTTTAATGTAAATCCAAAAAAAAAAAAAAAATCCAATTAAAAATAAATAATAAAACATGCATTTTTCCATCTTGCAGTTCTTTCATATCAGTTTATATATATATATATATATATATAAATATTTTGCTCACAGATCATTATTAACATTCTGTATATAATTCAATTTTATTTACTCTCCCCTTTTTATTATTTTTATTTTTATTTTTAGCTGAAAAGACATAAAGGCAGTCAGCCCAGTGGTGTTTCTGGAGAGGGATTCCTTCAGAAATGGAGAAGACAGAAAGCTGCGGAGGCAGATATTTGCAGCAGTAAGTCTGTGATAGTTTGTCCCTTTTATCAAACATTCCTGCTGTTATAATTTGTACAGCATTTGTTGTTTCTTAAACTGTTGCACTGTCCAAATACCCACACTTGCCATCTTTGCACTTGACCACTTGATTACTTATTTGAAGTCTTTCCTGTATTTGGCCTAGTGTTCGAGTGAGCATGATAACCACAAGTGTGTGTCGAACTTTTCATGACCTGATGACTGTGTTTCCCAATCCTGATCCTGGAGAACCCCAGCACTGCACGGTTTTGGTGTCTCTCTTATCTGCCTTGGAGTCTTCACTGATGAGCTGATGAGTTGAATCAGGTGTGTTTGATCAGGGAGACATCTCAAATGTGCAGTGTTGGGGTTCTCCAGGACCAGGATTGGGAGCCACTGCCTTATGGGACACTTATGTGTTTACAGAGATTTTTAATAACTAATTATCAATATTTCACATACTGTACATTGGACAGCTTCCCATGACCTCTTGTGAGATCTCGGCAAAAAGTCTGACGATTTATTCCAAAACATGATGCATGATGGGATACTCTAAGCTTTGTATAGCGCTACGGAGCAGTATTGGAGAGGTTTAGTGTGTGTTAAGGACGCTGTGCTTTGGCATTATTAAGACCGGGGACAGTCTCGTTCACACACTGTCACGTACACACACTCTCAAGTGGCCAAGACTGCAAGTGTGGGTATCTGGACAGGGTCAAAGTCTTAAAAATGATCCCTAAACACATCACAGTCTTAATAATCCAGTTTAACACTTGTATGATATTGTACAAGCCCCAGGACAGCCTCATCTGACACTATCAAAAGAATTCATATGACTATAGCTTGCTATTAATTACTTGCTTTCAATAATGGATGCATTTAACTTTTAATTATACTGCATCTTTACAGAGGTGTAATGTACAAGTTGCACGTAATTAATAATATTTCCTTCTTTCTGTCTTACAGGATTTTTTGCAGATAATCCTAATGCTGTTCTTCTTTTTCAGGTCTAAAATATCAAGCTCAACAACTCACTCAAGAGCCAACCCTCACAAACCTTCCTAAAAACTAAAAGAGCTATTACTGAGTCTCAGCGAATCTTGCCATGATCAGCTCTTCCCAGGTACATTAGTTTAGAATATTTTTTAATCAACATTTACTCCTCAAATGCTCTGGTCTGAATCTTACTTTAAATTAACTTAATTATGTTTAATGAGCAATATTAATTGCACACAGAGTAAGTAGAGATTATCTTGTTTCACAGAAGAGAAGGAAGACCAAGGAAATGATTTGCTCAGGATGAGGAATGAAGATGGCCATCTTGAGCCCAAACAAACAGAAGTCCTCTGGTATGTGTGTGTTGAAGCAATGCTGTGTTCTACAACATTTTATGATGATCTCTCACAGAACTGGTCATGTCAGCCTTGATTTCGTTTTATACTATTACAATTACAGCATGTTAGCAAAGTGTGACTGGACATTTTTAATATTATGTTTTTAAAAACACACCACCTGTTTTAAAAGTAGACAAGTATCATGAAATTGGTTTAGTTGATATAAACACCAATGTACATTATTTCATTGTTTTCTAAATGTTATGTTATAAATTGTGAATTGATAGTGGATTGGTTTGAAGCCAGGCCTTACACTGCACAGACTAAAACACATTTGTGAGAGAAGTCAGGAACTTTGGAGAAAGATTCTAGAGGAAGAAAACACATTTACTGCAACAATAGATGAATTCTAGAGTCTATGAGAACTACACATGCTAATGCAGTCTCATGAGCAAGACCTTTGCCTCTGTAACTTTTTCTTAATTCTTTAATTTTTATTGCAGTATTTTAATTTGTACAGATGATCTCATCAGCCAAATGAGGGGTTTTGACCAAGTGATGCTCTTGAAAGGAGTGAAAGAAGAGGATGTGCTAAATTCTCTTCAGAGAAAAAGCTTCTCAAAAGATCTCAAAACAGCTTGAAGAATGGTAAGTGTACAGTACTACAAGGGTCATAGTTGCTCACACTGCTAAAATCACACAGAACATAAGCTGAGCTCTCTGTCCATTAAACAACTTCATCTGGATTGTTTGTTTCACTTTGACCAGGTCTGGGATGTTAGGACTGAGAGATCCTCTGGCTGAGAGAAGCTACACCACATCAGTGCTGGATATCAACCACAAACTGTTTCCAGACACGAGAGAAGAAGAACACGATGGGGAGATGAAACCAGTTTAGATGTGATGATGGGAATCATTATTTTCTGGAACAGTATCTCATGTCTTATATGTATCACATGATCTGTATCACAGTTGACTGGATGGGACTGTGTGACTTTTAAGGACATTTCATCACTCATCTGTGTGAACTGATTTATATATGAGGTTAATGTATTTTTGATGATAATTATTTTCATTGAATCTTATTCGTCTTGATGCTACTTTATCAACTTTATAGTCTATGCTTCAATAAAATGAAAATGGTGAATATTGTGTTCTGAAGATTCTTGTTAAATACATAATTTTACTAGGTAGGCTGATATGTGTTTATTTTAGACTTGGAAAAACTACATATTAATTATTGGGATTATTTTTTTATTTAAGACATAAACATTTTTGATCAGATTAATAACATCTGGGACATCAGTACACCAGAAAGTAATTTTTTTATATTTTAGTAACAAATATGCAATTTTTTTAGTGAAATAAAGGGAGTTACGAGATTAACTATTCTGCATTACAAGATGGTGCCATGGGCTTTATTGTTACAAACACTTGAGGGATAACTGAGAATGTAGCAGGAATGATCAATGGGATCTTGTACTGCATTAAAACCAAGAGCACACACATGATGTCCAGCACCCGAGGAGCAAGATACGGGGGTGAGGAGGACATTTTACACTGATTTTTGCTAAATAGTTATATATATATATATATATATATATATATATATATATATATATATATATATATATATATAAATTAATATTCTTAGCACTGCATGAATTTGTCCTTGTGTAATAGTGAAGTATCACAATGTGTATACATTGTCCTTGATTACTGCTTTACAGGTGGGGAATAGATAAAGGCAAGTTGTTGCAGGTTCATCCATTATATTTCTTGCCATATACTTCAAAAATCAAATAAATAATCTATTATTTTCATTATTAAATAATTTCTTTCTAATTTTTCAATGTTTCATCAGATGGCCTCACAATGTCCTGTCAAAAGGTATAATAGTCATGATGAATAGAATAGAAAACAGAGGACTGTGAAAACTGTCAGATATAAATGTGACTCAGCTCAGTTTGTTGTCCATGATGAGTAGAATACATATATGTAGGTTTTACTGCCCTTCTACCCCCAGGGGCCCAGTAGCACCCCCCGGAAGAGCCCAAAACTGTACATTTCAAATGGCTGTAAATCAGAGTCCAATTAACATATCGAAGAGAAAATGGGCAGGATTATTACTTATGCTATGCTGATAAAATAATGTTGAGCTCAGTTTTCAGAAATAAATGGAAAGCTGACATAAAGGCATTTTAAATATTGCTCACTGTAAAATACCACATTTCAGCCTGCCTCTCAAATATATCATAGAGGTTTGCACAATAAACATATTTAGATATCCAGTTTTCCTTAAAATAAATAATTTATTTCGTTTCGTTAATAAAAAGTTTTAAACTACATTACCCACAAGCCTCCGTCGTTCTATCTATGCAAAGGCAACACTAGGGGGCTGTTTTTTGTAGTTCATTGAAGTTATGCTTAGGGTTAGGATTAGGATCTCGCTAAAGATGTCATTTTTGTCAAGATAGCAACACTTCATTGTTGACTTAATATATTACTAATGTGATGATAGCAACAAAACATACTTTTTTACATGATGCGCTGTTTAATATGGGTTAAAAGATAGTCCAACCACAGACTGTCCTGAAAATTCTTAGCCAATGACATCAAAGCTGAGCAGCAGCGACACACTTCCTTATCCATGTATGACCGACGTCTTTCGTTTTTCGGCTGAAGGGATAGATTCGGTTAACAATAGATTAAGCTTGCTACTTATTAGATTCGGTTTTATTAACGTCTTCACCTTCCTCCGTTGTTCAGCTTGACAAACATTGGGCAATATTGATGTGCACATGCCCAGCAGTCGCAGTTGTATCCAACAGACAGATTCCTCTATAATAAATATAAGACACATTTTTAAGATTTGTATTTTTTTTTTTGACCAAAGACAAATATATTTACTAATCAAATGATGTGCTTCTAAAATTTACATTGTATATTAAATTGTGTTTTAAAGTTAAAATTGTTCACATTTGTGTTTCTGTGATTTACCATTCTCTACCATTTGAACTCTAGGAATAAAAACTGAAATTATAAATGAATGAATGAATGAACAAATAAATACATAAAGCATAATAAACATGCATATTTTTGTAAGGATCTTCCATTATTTATTGATATGTCAAACTCATTTAAAGACAACATGCCCAAATTACTACACTGCATCCTCTGTCACCAAGCTCGTTTTTGCCACCATAAAGAATAAAAAGGCAGTTATGTTGTAAACATTAACTATTTTCAGTATGCAAATGAAAATGCTTTTATTAAAAAACAAAACAGTAAATACAGTATGTCTTTCAGAGAACACTGGAAAAAGTGTTGTGACCAAAATGTTATACAACACAATGTAAATGTTTCAAACTCACAAAAAAACACCATGAAGACATGCATGTCAAGTGTGCAATATATTTTTAATATGGAGCGCTTTTTTTAACTATTGTTTTCATCACTGGTTCTGTAATGTATTCATTATGAGCTTATAATTAAAACAAAGTTACATCTTCTGCAAAAATCAAACCACTGCAAAGTCTAATCACTGATCCAGGGACCATTTCTGTGTGTGTGGGTGATAAAGAGTAAACGAGGTGAGTCCTTGTGCATGATGGAGCTACAGCGTTATCCTCAAACAATCCTGTAAGACAGAAAGGAAGGAAATATTAAATTACATTCAACTTATACATTACACTGTGTTTTGTTTAGACCATAAAAGCAGCCTCTGTAAAAACTTGAGAGTGTGTGTACGTGACAGTGTGTGAACGAGACTGTCCCCGGTCTTAATAATGCCAAAGCACAGCGTCCTTAACACACACTAAACCTCTCCAATACTGCTCCGGAGCGCTATACAAAGCTTAGTGTATCCCATCATGCATCATGTTTTGGAATAAATCGTCAGACTTTTTGCCGAGATCTCACAAGAGGTCATGGGAAGCTGTCCAATGTACAGTATGTGAAATATTGATAATTAGTTATTAAAAATCTCTGTAAACACATAAGTGTCCCATAAGGCAGTGGCTCCCAATCCTGGTCCTGGAGAACCCCAACACTGCACATTTGAGATGTCTCCCTGATCAAACACACCTGATTCAACTCATCAGCTCATCAGTGAAGACTCCAAGGCAGATAAGAGAGACACCAAAACCGTGCAGTGCTGGGGTTCTCCAGGATCAGGATTGGGAAACACAGTCATCAGGTCATGAAAAGTTCGACACACACTTGTGGTTATCATGCTCACTCGAACACTAGGCCAAATACAGGAAAGACTTCAAATAAGTAATCAAGTGGTCAAGTGCAAAGATGGCAAGTGTGGGTATTTGGACAGTGCAACAGTTTAAGAAACAACAAATGCTGTACAAATTATAACAGCAGGAATGTTTGATAAAAGGGACAAACTATCACAGACTTACTGCTGCAAATATCTGCCTCCGCAGCTTTCTGTCTTCTCCATTTCTGAAGGAATCCCTCTCCAGAAACACCACTGGGCTGACTGCCTTTATGTCTTTTCAGCTAAAAATAAAAATAAAAATAATAAAAAGGGGAGAGTAAATAAAATTGAATTATATACAGAATGTTAATAATGATCTGTGAGCAAAATATTTATATATATATATATATATATATATATATATATATATATATATATATATATATATATATATATATATAAACTGATATGAAAGAACTGCAAGATGGAAAAATGCATGTTTTATTATTTATTTTTAATTGGATTTTTTTTTTTTTTTGGATTTACATTAAAAGGTATTAAAAGCATGGTACAGAACATATGATTACTGTGATATCTGTCGTATAAAAGCACATAAAAACACTAACATTATAGTGATACAAACATAGCTGGTTTGGTGATTATTGTATTGTTGTATTGATTATTAATATACCATAGTAAAACTACAGTTACAGTTACTAATGTCCTGTTTACTGTGTTTTAACTTCACATTTCATTTATTACTATTGTAAGTGTCGTGATTACCATGATTTTTCTACAAATACAACTTACATCATTGATCCTGAAATTAATAATAATATAAAACGGATCGAAGGTCTATGGCACGTCACGTGACAGATAGAGTTTAATCAGACTAATTAGCAGCTGTGTTCATTTATTTAAACGCAATGAAACTCAAAGACAGCCGCGGATGACCGATATAATACAGCGATTAAACATATGGCACTAATTTGATTAATAAATAAGACAGAATACATTTTATAAAAGGCATTAAAAGAGCGTATATACGACTACTCACCCAAACTGTGGAACTGTCACTGATAGCAAGTATCGCGATGTGTGCTGAATGAGACTTCTTGAACGTGATTTCATAGCGATAAACATCTCATGTCCTCGTGTCGAATTCTGACGCCAAAAGTTTCCCATTGAAAGCAATGAAGGTCGTAGTGCTTCGATATTCGACGCCGAGAGGCACATTTGGCGTCATAAAAGTGACGCTAGGGGCACTTGACCATGCTTCGGTTTTTGACGCCTTTGGAGTGAGAATGGGTTGAGTATTGCTAGGTTGTGCAGGGGCTGCCGCTCCAGTAATTGTGTCCACGGTAGTGTTGCCGAGGTGTGAAATCACTGAACGTTCAACAGAGCGAGACAGAAATAGAGAACGGGGAGTGGGGCATGCTAGGTATTAACCTGATCTCTCTCATGTCAAGACAAGTTTCTTCGGGTACCTACAAGGCCTCTGCTGCTGTAAGGAAGATAAAAAGGTTGTTATTGGAGGGTAAGTCTTATTAAATGTTGGGGTAGAAAACTCTAGTATAATTTTAATCTCTGTGATAAAGACTTCCACTCTTGAAGTTTCCTACTGTTTTGAGAGCCACAGCTGCCTCTGGACACTTTTACGAATTTACAAGCTTCTTGGAGTCTGTACATTTGTCTCTTCCTCTCCTTCTCTCATCTTTCCGCACCTCTGCCTCTCCACCTCTCTGATGTAATAGATGTTCTGAAGGTAGGTCAGAGGGCTGAGAGCACACGCTGGCATATGGACCCATGCCAGCCACCTGAATTTGTGCCAGCTTGGACAGAGATGAGACACAGAACAGGTGATAGCGAACACACACACACATAGATCTCAACAGAACAGCTTATGAGAATTAACTACTGAGACTATAAGTACTTTGAGAGTAAATGGGATTTGGATATATTAGTTTTATGTATTACGAAAATTTTCCTAGCCAGTCTCGAGTTTGCTGTGATTTTGACGGGACCGTGGGTTGTAAAGACAGTCCAAGGGCTCTGACTGGCCACCTGTCCCTTAGCTAAAGGTTGGCTTCACAGTTGCTGCCCAGCTGGCAGAGGTGGTGCTCGTGCCAAAACGGTGTGCCAGGGAGGGGGAGCCCCCTAACAGGGAAAGACAGTGCGGGACCTTGCCTGTCACAATATGTGCTAGATCAGAATCCTGCTCTTTTGGAGTGAAACTCAAACCTGTAAATTGGGAGTCCCAAAATAGCTGTTCTGGACTCCCTGAAAGATACAAAAAATGGTTTGATACCAGTGGTTAAACATAACTGTGTATATATATATATATATATATATATATATATATATATATATATATATATATATATATATATATATATATATATATATATATATATATATATATATATATATATATATATGTGGTATTTTAACTAGTTACAAGTCACTGTTTATAATTATGTTTCTGTTAATTGAAAATCATAATAAACTAAATGATTAATGTATAAAAAATGCTCAATAGATTATAAACTCGATAAATTTGAATAAATTATGTGTATAAATCCCTCTCCTTGACAGGCATGTCTTTGTTTGAACTCATTTAGTAGAGTCAAACAAAAAGAAACAGTCGTTACTAGAAGTGACAGAAGTTCATATGAAGATTAAATAACTACAAGAAAAGGAGCTTGTTTGAGATGGCATAGAACTAATAACACGTTGCAGTGGTTGACTCTTCGTTTTTTGAGCGTATCAAAATAATATCACTAAAAATTAAGAAGTAATTGTCTTTCAACAGTTGCAGATCTAAGACATACTGTATGCACACCACCGATTAAGTTCAAACATTTGCACTAAAATAACAAATGATCTTATGTGAATGCCTTGTGTGATACATACTGTGTCATCATATCTGTCAGATGATTTTCAAATTTATTTCAGCTGAAGTGTATCGTTTCTACACCATTGGAATGCAAAGCAAGAAACCTTAAAGCAGGTATCCTAAACACTTTTCCTAATATCCCATTGGTAACAATAATGGATGGCCCCACCCCAGACTCACACCATTGGTTGAGCCAGTGTTGCTATGTTGGGCTGGTAGGGCTTCTCAAACAAACACAGCAATGTTTTGATGGCACCTCAGTGTTTACACTTTTCAGGGGAATCAGCTTACAAAAGGATTACTTCTAGTAGTTTAAAATATCAAATGACACTTTAAGATTTGTAGCTTTAAGATTCAGAAAAGTGAGCCTGAAGAAAAATAAAATAATGTCTTAATTTTGTTAACTATCTCTGTATTATTCAGATTTGTTTGAAATTGATATGAGAATCCAGTAGTACAGAAAGAAGCTATATGATTGAAGCTAAAGCCTCTTATCCCTTATCCATGCCTGGATGAACCTGAGTGGAAGGGTGTGTGATGTTTTGGGCAGCATGGGTCAGATAGTGCATTGGACATTAGGACAAATATGCAGTACTTGATCTGCTCTTGGCAAGGGGTTAATATGAATTTCTGAATGTAAGCTTTTAGACAACTCAGAAGACAAAAAGAGGAAGGAGGAACAGCATGAGCTGAAAGGAAGAGAGGTGGGGGTTCCTCCATATAAACACACTAATCATTAGAGTATAAAAAAACAAGTAATCATCACAGCCATTTCTGTGTGAATAAATATTGTGGATGGATGATTCTCTACAGTGTAATACCCAGGCTTTCGCTCTCCGAGCTAGTGCAGCTGTGGGCTTGAGGCTACGAGGTGAATAACAGAATTATGCTAGAACGTGTCCACTCTCTGTATAAAATGGCTTAAAGTGCTGTATATCACCACATTTCAGAATTCCATAGACGTGAGAGTCGTTTAGCATAAAGTATTCTCGCTCACGTTATCAAAAAAGTTGGCGTTAACATTGGAAAGTGCAGACTTTAATTGTGCAATTCTCTTATTGCTGTGCGGGTGTCTGCGTTTTAGAATACTGCAAGTCTTCTGGGTCCATGATGACAGAGTCTCCAGGGTTTTGTTCCCATTACTTCAGGGATGCGTTGAAAAACGGTAAAATCGTTCTGGAATGAGCTGTGATTGAACACAGCGCAAATGCTCCAATCCCATTGAGACGCTGTGCGGGGGAACATGTCCCCCTGTTTGTCTGGCTGGCGTTTAGGGAAAAGTCCCTGGGGGCCCCATGCACCTGCAGTGTTCCTGCCACCAATCCTTCAGTCCTTGGCACCAAAAAAAGCACAATGTGACAAAAAAAAAAAAAAACACAAGAGGAAGGAAGAAAAATTGAAAGGAAATGGTGCTCTTGGAGTACAAAACTTTTCTCTTTTACACACATTTTCTCTTTGTTTCCCAGTGTTTTGGAGGTGCTTTTCAAAGAGAATGCAGCTGGGAGGAGGATGAGGGGGGATGGATGTTCTTCCGGGCGTTCTTTCTCTCAACTGTAGGGTGTTAAAGTTAGAAGTTTACCTGGAAAGTGCTGAGGCAAGACTCCCCACACCTCCAACCACCCTGCCCTTTCATTCCTGCCCCCACACACATGCTGTGCATCCTCGAACACACGGCATCGGATCTCAACACACGGTCTGTCGGCCAACTGGGGTCAACACCTCCAAGTAAACAAGATGCAATCTTTGGCTAACAGGACTCTGTCTCAACTTCCATTACTGACAGCAGGCTCCCCGTGAAGGATAAAAGAGCAAAATACCAACTGATAAAGTGAAGAAAAAAGCTTTGTAAATAACTACAGATGGGGGTGAGAAGGATGGAGAGGAACAACACAGGAGGATGTCTGTAGGTCAATCATCCAAGTAGTCCTTGAACCTCACAAAGTCACGAGTCTTTTACAACCAGTACATTTTGCTAGTGTTCAAATGTTTTTGTCCTTGGGGAGTGGTAGAAATTAACTAATTTTGACCCAGCTTGAAGCAAACAAAATTATATTATTTGTTTATTCCTGTAAATAGATTAGTTTGTTTCTTAGAGACAGTTTTAATCTTAACAACATAGATGCCTTAGATGTGAGAGTTCATTGTTCCAATTCATTGTATTTCCAATACTCAGTTATATTTTGTTGTTTTTATTTAGCTCCAAATTTGCTACATTTTCCAAATGCTTATCAGCTAGAGGATTTTTTTAAACTTTGTATCTAAAGAGTTTGAAAATATCTACGAGACCCTGAGGGGTCACGTCTGCATGCATTGACATTTAACAAGAGACCTTCTCAAATGAGATGCAAAGCACTTACGTTGGAATTTAAAACCTCTTTGCTACTGCGAGTTGATTCTAGCTAAAAGTTTGCATAAGAAAACTATAATGTTTGACTTCTGGGTCAAAGGTTTCCAAAAGTACTTGCCCTATATTACAGTTTTTCACAGATGCTTTTGAAGCACTTGAACTGGATTCGTTTTAGCCAGGCAGCAGCAAGCCACCATTCAGATTATTCTTCAAGCTCACAAGTTACATCACAAAATCAGTTATGAGTATGTTATGAGTCTCCAGACAGGTGGGGATGAGAACAACTCGTGATAGTAATAAATAAATAAATAAAAGTTGTTTTATCAAGCCTTGTGGGTCATTTGCAAAGGCGCACAAGACTCAAGTACTAATTAACATGCTTCATCCCAACCCCTGTATTTACTCACTAAACCTAGATATCCCCCACTGATATGGATTGTAAACAAACATCCATATTTTTGGCAGAGTCTGTGTAGTAATTTCAAGCTTGACATATTTGAAATTAGTTCTGCTGCCACAGATCAGTGTCTGCATTACACAGTGTCATTTCCCCTCCAATTTTATTTATGCTGTTGTCATTTATTTGCTGTAAACATTTATCCACTAAAGAAACCCAAGGAGTGACCTCTAATGTCTGTAATGTAATTTTCTTTCTAACATGTTGTGAAGTGTTGTTTGTTCATTTAGGCATTTATGAGTGCAGAAATAAACAAATTATAATTGGTGTCCAATTTGCTTTAATCAATGCAAGTATAATTATGGTAGAATATTAGCAGTGAGATCAGTGATCATTATGCACACAATATTGCCCTTTTTCTGTCTCAAAAAAGTCAATAAAACACGTTTTTATATATTGTATTGTATATCTGCACTTACTTTTATCCAAGCCCTCCCTTTTTTCAAACATTTTTTTTTTTTTTGAGAATTTTTTGTTTCTTAACATCTGTCATTCTATGTATCAACTTTCAAATTGGCAAGACTTCAATTGAACTGGCATTAACTTATTTCAAAAGTGTGCACAGCAGTATTCAATTACTATTTGATGAAGGAATTTTAACAAAACAACTAACAAACAAACTAAATGCATCAAGTTCAATAGTGATGGAAGGTTTACTTTAAGCTTTCTAAATTCTCAATTGCACTGCAGTGACATGCATACAATTATACATATGATTATATGTAACCAAGAGAAATTATTGGTGGAGTTTTAATTTGTCTGTATGTTAAGCTTATTACAGTTTTGTCCTGTAATTTTAGATTAGTTTTCACATGCAGAGCTGGTTTGGATGTGTGTGTACGCATGAGGAGCTGTTTTGGCTCCCGCTGTCACATCTCTGTGTGCTTTTTTGGATGGACAGGCAGAAGGGTGAGGAGGTGCAGTGCTGCATGGATGGAATGCCAAGCTTGGGATGCAGCCCTGTAATTGGAGGGTGTGATGGGTGGAGAAGGGGGCTGGAGGGGGGTCAGTGGTTTGTGGCAGACTCATGGCTGGTGGCTGTGGACACAGGGCATGGACGCTTTTGGCAGTGCGATCTGGATGCTTTCAAAGGCAGAAAAACCACAAATGAAAACAATAAACAATAAACTGGTCTCAGTAGAGCAGTTGCAGAAAGAGCAAATACAGAACAATTCCCAGGAAAGAGATAGCAAGTGCAAGAATACAATTTCCCAAGTAACATTTATGGCTAGAAGGGATTTTCTTTCTGCAACTGTAGGAGGAACTGACCTGGAAGATGACACACACACACACACACAGAAAAAGTGTCATCACTTTCAATTTGTTAACTTTACTTAAAGGGATAGTTCACACACAAAATCAGCCATTATTTACTTGCTTTGTACATAATGAAGGTTAGAATAGGCTAACTGACATGTCTGTCCATAGCATTTTTTTCTCGCTAGTGGCATCACAGCAGCCTTCACCCTCAGCCAAGTTCCACAGATGCCCAATCCCAGCATGCAGTTCATCACAGCGTGTGTGGGATTCTGGCAGTAGAGTCTAACCTAAAATCAACAAATGTCTCAACCAATCAGACATACTTGGTCATTCTACAGCATACTTTAAGAACTGTTTATTTTACTGTGTCAAAACGATCATGTCACTTTATGTAGTGTCAAAAAAAAAAAAAAAAAAAAAAGAGACAGTATGACAGCTTGCTACTAAATGTACTTCAGCTCTCCACAAACTACAATATTACATTTGCTAAGGCCGCTGCTGTTCCACTCTTGACAAACAACTGATGGCAGATATGAGAGTCTTATTGATTCAGCCTTGGTTTATTTACTCTGATATGAGAGTCTTATTGATTAACCTCTAAAATGAAGCCACTCGAAAGGCTAGATTTTCCTCAGCGGATTGTCCTTCAATACTTCACATAAGTATACATGGCGTTACCATTACAGATGATTGGAAATTCCTTTTGATGTACTCATTGCAATTTTAATAAGAAACAACAAGTTTGCTTTATCATACACCTGCTCGAATCTTAGGCAGGAGCCGAGCAAGCATGCGAGAGGTCGCACAAGTTGCATTTTCGATTGACAGAGAATGCGTTATTGCCTTCCCATGCATTCAGTAAAAGGGGAGGTACGAGGGGTTGGAGGTCAAGAGGAGAAGACAAGGTTTCTTAGAAGGTCTTAAACAATCACATGCTTATGCAAGCATATACGCTTAAGCGTTATGTGAAAGACAGAAGCCTTGAGGATTGGGTTTCCAGAAGGAAATTGATTTGAGGGTTTTCCCTGTACGGGCACATTTGCTAATCAGCCTTGCAGGTAAACAGTGGGAGAGATTGACAGCCTTTAGCCAGAGAAATATAATCGACGTGGCTTAAAGGCTCAGGCGTCTCAGACATAACAATTTGCAGAGTGCAATGGTGTAAATCACAATTAAATCAGCGGGTGTGGAGGGCCTGCAACTTTTGACGTTGGGGAGCCGAGGCTCACACCACGAATATATTGATGGGATTTCGCGTACGAGGGCTTTGCTGTGGGGTGGCAGCCGTCTGTTTCCCCTGGCAACGTTTGACGTACACAAGAAAAGCTACCAAACTTTGGCACCCGAAAAGTGGCTAATAGCGTCTCTAGGCTAGTGTGCAGCTTTCAAGGGCATTCTGGATTCTGAGAGGTGTATGCCACGGTTTAATCTCCCATCAGAGGTGGCGACTGACTGCGGCTTCACAATGACAACAAAGGCTGAAGGTGTAAATGGAAATGGATTGGCACCACAAATGGAGCATCCACTGAAAGTGATTAAGGATTTCGTTATTGTGTATTCAGATGTTTAAGATGCACCTGGCCTGCTGTTGGTCCAGATGTCCGTGGCAAATCTGTGAAAATTCATGCCATTGTTTTATCCAACACCTGCACGGATGAGTTGCCGAGAGAGAGAGTCATCATAACGATCTTGGCAGAACAATAACACAATAAACAGTTTCCTGTTTCTCTGCTGAACAAACAGATTCATTGGGAGAGAGAAGTTTTTTGTTTAATATCAAATGAACAAATGCCAGTGAAGTCAGACAAACTATATTTATTTTGTCTTCAATCATCTCCCAAGCAGATTTAAAATTCCATTACCCCCGCATTGTCTCCCTTGGTAAGGGATGCAGTAGTTTTGATTGAACATTGACCATGGGTTGTGGTGTACTAATAGGCTTTGAAGTGCTGCCCTTTGTAATTGTGTTCCCTACCAAATAAACGGCAGCTAAGTACACATAATGGAATCCACCAACACTTTCAAATCTCTGAATATTTTATTATGGGATCTGAACAAAGTGTGGGGGAGAAGGGGGGTGAGGGCAGCACAGGCAGCTTTTGACTGACACCTTTTTTATTCATCTATTATACAGCTTGTTCCGGTTATAGCAAGGTTCTCATCTCGCTCCAGAATACCAAGTCAGATCTTCTGTCAATTTTTATAATCTTTGTTGGTAATCAGGGCTGATAAGACTGATACGAAGACCTACTGGGGGCTCATTAAATTAAGATAAAAACAAGTTCACTCTCCATATCACATGCGATGGGCTTGTCATTTCTGACGTCTGACAGTTGCAGTTTTTATCTGCATATTTAACGCTGCTGCAATCAGTTCAGGCAACCATGTGCAAGCAAATTACTGTAGAACTATTTTTTTTTTTTTTTTTTTTAAGATACCTCCCTTGATGCGGCATAATTTAAACAGGGCTTGATATAATTACACATATCTTTTATCTTTCATAATTTAGGACATCGTGGAGACAAAAAGTGGCTTTAATAGTCAATATAATGTTTGTTTTACTTTAATATAATTGAACATATGCTTTAACTGACCTACAGTCCAACCAACCACCATCAGAATTCCAGTAACTAGTCGTTAAAAACTCTAATTAATGCACAAATACAGGAGAGACCTATTTTAAGACATTAAAGTATGAATTTTAAAATCTAAGATTTCTCATTTTGACACCTCTCCATTTGGCCGAGAGGTCCCACTCCTCCATTTTATCCACCTCACAAAACAGTGTAAAGATAGCTGTTATTTCTGTATGTGAGCAGCACGCTGCTTTGATTTATCCATCTCTAGTCTCACGGATAAAGAGCCGAGGTCTGACACCTCCCCTCTGTCTGCTCTCCTCAGTAATGAGCCGGCACTCTTTGTTCAGAAAGAGCACAAGAGAGAGTGGGAGAGGGGTCAAAAAAGTGGAGGAGAGATCAGACCTGAATACAGAGAGAGAAAGGAAAAGATTCTGATGCCATACTGATGCAATGTGTATTTATGAAGCAAAAGAGAAAGACATTGATAAAGACAGTGCAGCGGAGTGTTTGAAATTATCCCCCAGTGGTTCAAGTAGGAGACGCATGATCGGCTATTGAATGAAATAATAAAAACCAGGTTCACAGTTAGAGTCATTTTTTTGCCACAGATTGTTATATGCCTTTGAGTCACAAGCTAACTGGAATTTCTATACGAGCAATCCATTGCTCTTTGTCAGAGGAAAAGATGAAAGTGTTTGTATTGGAAGACAGCTGTTATTTACTTTGCTGGTCTTTGTGGTGTAATAGATGTTAAGAATTGGCTATTGCTGTTTGTCAAAAGGATAGTTCACCCAAAAACTAAACCCATAATACTAACTCATGACCCATAATACTATTTTAAAGACACCGTTAGTGAAAGTTGTGACATTTGCCAAGTATGGTAGCCCATGCTTGGAATTGGTGCTCTGTATTTAACCCATCCAAGTGCACACACACAGCAGTGATAAGTGAACACACTGTGAACCAGAGCAGTGGGCAGCTATAGATCCAACACCCGGGGAGCAACTGGGGGTTCAGTGTCTTGCTCAAGGGCACTTCAGCCATGGGTATTGAGGGAGGAAGCACCTACACCCACCTACAACTCCTGCCAGCACAGAGACTCGAACCAACAACCTTCTGATAACTAGTCCATCTCTCTAACTATTAGGTCACAGCTTCCCTGTTTCTGTTAACCCCAAAAATGAAAATTCTGTCATTAACTACTCATCCCCAGGTTGTTACAATCCCCTAGACTTTTGTCCATCCTTGGAAAATAATTGAATGCAGAAGTGCAGAGGAGAAAGCAAAACAAAACACTGGTTACAAATACAAATTACAAATACAAAACAAGGATCTGTAAAGAAAAGTGTCAGAGGATTTCGATATAAACCAAGGAGACAGAGGTTTTTGTTTGCTGTAAACAAAACTTGGTTCTCGAGAGACTAGCATATTCACTGGAACACTTTTGTGAACGTGCCTATGAAAGTTTGAAATATGGACATGTTTCATACACAAATGTACCTTTATTAACCCCTGGAGCCTTGTGGAGTACTTTTTTTATCATAGATGGATGCATAGTTTTTGGGCTTTAAAATCTCAACAAATAGCATGTTTTGCATCAGTGATTAGTGTTTAATGTTGATTGCTTAGGTAAATATTTAAATGAACAGAATGTCATTATTGTATTGCATTTTTTAATTCAGTACGGTCCTTTTACTTCCCCACCCCCCATTTTTAAGGACAATCTGACACTTAGAGAAAGAGGAAAAAACACAGCGGTAACGGTCTCTATGATTTTCTGGCTGAGTGACTTCAATGACGATTAAGAGCTGATGTTTTTTTGGAAGGGGGTGATCATGTTCTGTGCAAGCTGTTGACAGGTGATGTATTTTGGGGAAGATTATGTCCTCTGGCACCTGGATAATCTTGTATTAGAGGTGATTAAACTCACAGGGGTCCTCTTTCTTCTCCTTGCAGGTGCCCCTGTCATGCCTGATGGGTTTCTGTATAAAATGCAGAAAGCCAGCAGGTCTCGGCTGTCTGTCCATTTTGCCAGCACAAAACCGGGTGGGGAGGTGGTCCATAAGCATAAATGACATTACCAAGATGTGATGACAGCCCACAGTCACTAAAATGTCTGGGAGTCTGTTTCTGGTTTTGAGATAAATATGTTGTCTTATTTACATTTTCTCACTTCACACTTGGGTTCTTCAATTTATTTTCAGTGCCTTGATCAGTCATTCACAGATTCGAAAGCAGCAGTCGATATTGTGACATACTGTGAGGCCTTGTAGAGGAGAGTGCCAAATGATCATGTAGAAAAGCAGCTAAAATTTCATCTAAAAGAAAAAACAAGAGTGCTGCTCTCATGCCCTGCTAAATTTCTCAACTTCACAGAAAAAAAAAAAAAAAAAAAAAACAACATGTCAGGATTCTCAAGGTCAGCATTCAGAGTAAATGTAAAGCGAAAAAATGTTAAGCCCTCAGTGAGACCGCGGGCATGACCTCATGAAAATAAAGTTTGACCTGTCAGAAAAATTCCTAGGAAACAACCTGCGATTTCAGATGTCCACTTGACCTTTGCCCTTTATCTGTACAGGCACCATGTGTGCAGCTGGCGTGTTTGACTCTTTTATTTATTTTCCGACTTTGTTTTGCATTCATGCTGTTTCCTGATTGCCATAGTCTAACAGATGTACAATGAATTCCATATTATCCACTTGTTCAACCACCCTTCCCATAATACACACATACACATTCTCAGGAACTGTTGAACTTTCCAGGAGTATCACCTTTTGAAGTTGTGAAAGGCACCTCTGTAGCCTGCGACAAAACAAATTTAAATCAGGACAGATGGAATTTGTTTCTCTCTCTCTCTATTTTTTTGGTTGTTTTTCCTCCTTTTTTTCCCTCATAGCCAACCCCCCCCTTTTTTTGATCTGTTTGTTATGCATGTGGGAGGTTGTGTCTGTTGGCACAAAGACAAAAGTACCAGAAGTTTCCATTTTAATATGCCACAAATAAAGGGCATCACAAGTGCCCACATAGGCACTTAGTATGAATAGAACATGACGTTTTTAGCATGTTATTGCAGAAGAGAGGACGCTTAAATTCCTGTTTATATGGAGAGACCTTCACAGCTGACAAACCAGTGAAGTGTCACTCAAAAAAAAAAAAAAAAAAGGCAGGTGTGATGTGATTTGTAGTGAGTTTTAACACTGAGAGGTTTTTGATTGTGATTGTCCATGCACCCAGTGATAGTATTTAATTGGTCTGTTAAAAATTGCTGCTCTGGAAACTCACTTTCTCTCTGAAGAAATTTGTTCTGCATTTTATGCTAAATCAAACTACTATTGAATTGCGGCATGGACATAAAACAATATGCTAAAGCACTGAGTACATTTTAGTCACGACTAAATGCAGAATAATTTCATAATTTGATGGAAATATCCTTTAAATAGTATTATTTTGTTTTTAATGTTATATCAAGTATTTGTATTTATTTTAACTTAATGAGATTGAAAACTTAAACATGTTTCAGATATCTTATATATTAATAATAACAATTTTAATGTTAGCATGGAACTTAGCATCATTTTTGTCAGCTGTAAACTGCAACATATGATGTTTATGCTATCCATTCAGTGTATTTGATTATTCACATTTGTATTGGATGCGTTTGGGTGAGTTAATTAACATGGCACTAAATCACTTCAATTTACTGGTTTATTTACCATTCAGTTTATGCGGCTCAGCAGGTTAATCCCTGGCATTATTGAAAATGATTAAATTATTTTAATAATTTCAAATTATTTTTCCCTTCAACAACATTGCTAGTGCATTCTGTTTTGCGGTGTTATTTTCTTTTCTTGACATATTTCAAAATCTATAGTTAGTTAAGACTGCAATGTTTGTGTGTGTGTGTGTGTGTGTGTGTGTGTGTGTGTGTCCTGCTTCCTGTTTCAATAGAAACTATTTTAGAATGGTAAAGAAAAAAATGCATTTATCAAGGCATTTGATAAAGAGACAGGCTGATAGAGTTACACTCAGATGAACTTTCCCAGCAGCTGTATTGTACTGTAAGTTACTTTACACATAGTGTGTGAAAAAGTAAGGTAAACATAACAATAGACAAAACAGTATAGAAAAATAAATTATTTCTCATTTACAGGGTCGAAATGATCTTGCCGTGTCCTTGAGCAAAGCACTTCTCCTCAGATTGCTCCGGGGGGCTGTTTCTGTAACTTAATGTTATGGAAGCAAATCCCACCAGATAACAAATGAAGATTACCAAGGCTGTATTCACTGAATCATATGTATTCTTCAGGGTAAGCATCTCACATATTAAAGGACTGCTGGTCAAGGGCAAAATCAAGTTCTAATCAAGAGCCGAGTTCACTTTATTTGAATCTCTCTCTTCGTTTTAAAGTAGCACAATACATTCCTTTATTCAAGCGATATTAATAAGGAAAATACTTTTTAAATTCCTTTTAAGAGCTTCAATACACCGCATGTATAAGTAATAGTTCTTGGGATCAGGGTTACGACGGAGAAAAAAGGAAAAGCTGTGGGTCGTGCTCCAGGCTTGCTAGAGGAAATACTAACCTCAGTCTCCTAGGCTTTCTGTCATGGACACTGAATTATTAGTTGTAGTTCTTCAGCCATGAGTCTAGAATGAAGTCTGGACACAAAGCAATATCACCCTGGGATAGAAAAGGAGTTGAAGCTCCACTCTGTCCCTATTTCTGACAGAAGCAAATCCCGCACCACACATCGCACCAGCCTTTAATATCCATATCTCAAACATACTCCTCTAGCGAACAGATCTTTATATGTTTTAATACATTTTACCCTTTAAGGCAAAGAAGACTTCTTTTTTTTTTCTCACTGAGAGAAATGGGCAATAAAAAATATGCATCTGTGTCTGCCTGTTCTGTAGTATGAGATTTGCATGAGGTCGCCTCAGTGAAAGCGATTCAGCGATGTGATTTCCTCGAATGGAATGAAAGACTTGTATTCAAATCATTCTGTCTTCTCACCTCCAGGCAAGGGCTTGTCCCAGTTTGGTTGTGCCTTGATTCCAGGCAGATCATCTAGAAATTGAGGCTATTTAATTATAAGCTTATTGAAACCTGAGTCCAACGCCAGTGCATATGGAAAATTCTCCACTTCTTTCTGCATGACAGACCTCTGTTCAGGCTAATAATATATGCTCACATAAATATGCAAGATCACATTCTGATTGGACAATTAGCCTCTTTCAATCAGGGGAAATGCCAAGTAATGATTTTGATATGTGCAAGTGATTCCGAAACCGATGCCAGCGTGTCCATTGAGATTGCACTCTTTTTTTTCCATGCAAAGAGTCAGGCTGTGCAGCCCATTACAAACACTGTTAAACTCAACAAGAGGAAATATATTCATGAGAAACCAAATAATGGAGAAAAATATAAAAACATTTGCAAGTGCAATCATGCTCCCGGGATAATGACGGGCGATGCACCTCATTACGGCATCTTAGATATCCGTGATTCCTGCACCTCTGCCTAAACTCTGCTCCTTCTCATTTCTGTTCCTATCTTTTAATCCTCTCTCTCCATTTTCTACAAAATGGGCCAAGCTAATAGACTTTTGGGGCCATAACTCTGTCTCACTCTTCAGTGCCACTGATGATAATCTTGTTCTACACGGAATTTATTGCACATCTGGTTGCAAAAACACCCAATTAGAGCCCTTCTCTTCTGCATGCAGTCAAATGAGAGAGCGCACTGAACCAAAACACAACATATGGTGTGTACCTATGTGTGTGTGTTTCTATCTGTTTATCAATAGTACACACAGACACCAGCTGTCTGTCAAGCCTAAACTTGATCAAACAGATGTGGTTTCTTCTCTATGCTCAGCAGGGCTATGTATAAATATTCATTAATTATTTGTATTATTATATATAGCTTATTTTATGCATGATGTTTAATGTTTATTTATTAGAATATATGCTTATGGATTGATTTTAGATCAAGTTTTAAACTTGCCATTTTTTTCGTGAAATATGCATTGGATGAAGTCATTTTACATGTCAGTTTTCAAATAAAAGAAATCCTTTTATGCATTTTGGCTGTTCATTTAAATGACAACAGCATTTTGGGGGCCTAAAATTGCAAAAAAAATTGAAACCTGGTTTCGAAGTGCAATTTTTTTTTAAAACAATTTATTTATCATCTCTCTGTTACCTATGAAAGTGCTTAAAGCCAGTTTTACTAAACAAGGAAAATTAGACTGAAATACCAAAACAGCATCAATAGGTGTGGAGATTTCTGCTGGTGATTTACTAACAACGCACAAATTAAAGAACACAGACGCAATATCTAATCTTTTTATCATCCAATGTATTCAACAGTATGTTGAAAAGAACTGGAGGCCAAAAAAAATTAAGGGTTGCAAGAAGTTTTTATAGAGCTGGTACTGCGTGACTCCTAGGTGAGGTTAAATAATGACGCAAATACCAGTAATTTTGACAAATGTAAATGTTAGTCAATTTCATATCTAGCATCAGCATCAATTCTGGCAGGTCATGTTAGTCAAGCTCTCATCAGTTGACTCTTAGCTGATCCACGTCTACCTATAGGGATGTGACACCTATCAGAGCACTCATATATAAGGTCCTTCAGTATCATCACCAGCTTTCCGTTGCTTAATAGCTAATTACCAACCTCTATCCTTGAATCCTCCTCTTGTCAGTCAGGATTCAGACTTCTGATTCTTCTTGAATCAGATTAATTTCTAAAATGTACATTAAATTATTGAACATTAATAAAGCTGCATCTGCAATACATTTATGTCGTTCTGTTCTGTACCCTGGGGGATTATTGCTGCTCTCCCTGCTCTTATCCATGCTAAGCTGCATGGCCCAGAACATACCGCCAATCCAAATTGAATGCTAATTGTCATTCATCTTGACGATAGTGGTCCTGACAGAAATTCAATAACGTCAGGTGCAAAAATAACTGTGTCCACAACGTTACTGGCTGGAAAACAAAAACTTTGTTTAACGTGTCCTAATACCTACCCTCAGACGTCAGATCAAACTTTACATTAAAGGTGACATATCATGCAAATCTGACTTCTCCATGTTTAAGTGCTATAATCAGGTCCCAGGTGCATAATAACAACCTACTGTAGTCATTTTTTGTTTTGTTTTGGTAAACCTTTCTCAGCAGGCTTGTGAAAAAACTAGCCACTCTGATTTTGCTTCTCTCGTGAAATAGCAAGAGAATCTTATTATTATATTACTGCCCCTTAATCTGGACTTTTCCACCCACAGCACCGCCATTGTGTTTTTGGGGTACCAGTTCTAGTGGATTTATTGATTTATTTACTGTATATTATGCTGCTACCACACAGATATAATATAAACGTGACTTCTTTCCCAGCTGTTTACCTTAACAGACATAACCGACTGTGTTTATGTAACTCATGTGTGTGTTTTAACATACATTTGTGTGCATTTGACAGTTGAAGCACAATAAGACATGAAAGAACACATGGAATAGTTAGTTTAGTACTCAAATGCTGTTTGACACCCGCTTTCTGTGCACATGCTTCAGATGTATGCACCCAGAAAATATATCTAAAGTTTGAACAAAAATGGTTTTAAAAAAGATGTTTTGTGGCAAAGTATCTGAGGTATGAGCTGTAAAGGCACATCCCTAATCTGGAAAAGGGGATGGGGAGCAGCAGCTCATTTGCATTTAAAGATGCATGCACAGAAACAGCCTGTTTCTGCTTTCACTTAAAATAGCCATTTTCTAAATATTATTCAATATAATTCATATAATAAATGATCAGTAGGTTATTGTGAGCTGAAACTTCACAGACACATTCTGGGGACATCTGAGACTTATATTACATATTGTACAACATTGTAATATTGTAATACGTCTCCTTTAAAGTCTGAGTAGTCACAATTTGGTAATAGCAAAATAAACATTGCGCACTGTGTGTTGTACAAGTCTGAATGCTTAATGAAATTAATTGCACATGTGAATGAATGGTTACAGTATGTCTTTGCATTCAAGATTGTTTTTGTTTTTTGTTTTTCTCACCGAAATATGAGTGAACCTGTGAGATTGTACTTAGACAATGGCTCATTATCATTCATAGTAGAGAGAACAACTTCATCTGCAAATCTAAACGGTGATCAACCTGTCAATTACTGCACACCTCTCAGACTGTGTGCATATGTTTTAGGAGAGACAAACAGGAGTGTTTAAAACAGACGGAGCAGAAACATATGGAGGGAGAGCTACCATTAGTCATTATATGAACGTAAGAATGAGCTGGATGTGCTTTTATTTTTTACAAATAAGTACAATCTGAGCTTTAGAAGCATATTGAAGGTGTGCAGCTGTTTCTGTCATATGGCCATTCCAAATTTAATATATATAAACCAAAAGTAGTATTAGAATGTTGATATATGAGACATATGGTGTATGTCTCTTTATTGACAAAACACCAAGAAGACGTCTGTCTTATTGGGTGAGGAAGAGAAAATTGTCACCATCACAAATATCAGTTTTATTGTGTATCTTGAATCTTTTGGGCTCATTTTATAGCATTATGCATTTTTGAAAAACTTTTTTGGATTTCCTTTCTACTTCTACTTTTCTTCTAAGTAAAAATTGTTTCAACAACACATTATATTATATTATATTATATTATATTATATTATATTATATTATATTATATTATATTATTAGTTTCAGAAATATTTTCTTATAAATGTACAGCAACTAATGCCTTTCTTAGTGTAATTTCTAAAGTTTGATTGGATTGCATTAAAACCCACTCCCATCATTTGAAAACTAAATTTGACGTAGTTTTGTATATTTAAGAGAACATGTAGATTTGAGCCTCTGCTGTGTTGTTGTAAATGGTAGACTGTTCCCCATGAGCATTTCACATGGAAGAAATGGGAGCTAACAGAGACACCTCTCCATTCCCAGAGTCCCTTGATCCCCCTGTCCCAGTCCTGTTTAGTGTTCAGACAGAGGCCTGCAGGGTATTATGTCAGGATTACGCATTTCTGCTGTTAATCAGAGAGCTGCAGGAGGGATTCCCAATACACATATGTGCATAGGCACACACAATGTTGTTTGCATATAAAAAAAAAAAAAAACAATATGCATGACCATATGCTAACCAGATGCAGTATGCACATAGAACCAAATAATCTAAAACTTCTTTTAAACATACAGTATATAGTTCTAGAATTATATTTACTTGTTTGGAATCCTAATGTAAGACTAACAGTATTCAATATAATGTTTTGAATTAGCATATACGGTAATGTAGTATGTATCTGTCAACATCTATGTAACTTTTTTTTTCTTTTTCTTTTTCTTTTGTATTTTCACTATAGTGTAATAGTCAATGGACATAATTGCATGTAAATAGCTCATTTACATGTACATGCATGACTTCACTTCTGTTGATTAAATGAACAACAAAAAAGAGTGAACTACCACAAACACCCTAAACCCTAAACTTAATTTGATGTTCATTGTGCTATAAGGCTCAGACATTTTCTCAATTTTGTTGCTATACGTGAAGATTATATAAGATCTTTAGGTGCTAAAGAGAGTGAGGACATCATCCACAAAAACATTCTCATATCGAATGGCAAATTCCATCAACAGTAATGTTAATGATACAGCCCCCCCCCCCCCCCCCCCGTAATCTCTTATTATTCAGAATGAGAAATCGGACTTATGTTTTATTCCACTGGGATCATTAAATGCAATAAATAATTCAGGGAGTCTGCTGAGAAGTCCTTTAATTCTCTTTAATTGATTCAAATGGATCTGAAATGAGTTCAGAGACTTTTAAGAGCATGTTCCGCGTTTCAGAGAGACAGAGGTGTTTATTGTTATTATCGCCAATATATTATTTACTTTATTTTGCTAATTACTGTCATTTTGCATGATCAGGTGTGTGTGGTTTCAACGAGCTCATTGCAGTTAAATAAGTTGAGATTTTTTTTTTCTTTCTCATTGACCTGACTGCTTATTTCTACTGATAAATTTTGACAGTGTGCGATCAGTACTAGTGATGTTTTATTTGTTATAAAAACCGCACCATGTATAAAACCATAAAACCGCACAGTCACCTCACATTTTTGAAATGCAACAATCAGCGACGTATCATTTAAATGTTTAACAAATTTGTAAAAATCTGGAATTTTATGTGCTTGTGTGTGTAGAAATCTTATTGACATCACGTAATAGCTTGATTTGCCTTTTGATAAAAATATTTGTCATTCCACTCAGTTCTTTCTATGGCTTAGAGGAATAAGAAGGAATTTGAGGCACACTTAAAAGAGAGGGTGAGATTGAAAAAAAAAAGAAAAAAGAAAGTTTTAATTGAGGAATCTTGAATGCAAGAGGAATCAGAAGAGTAGGAGCCTGGAATCAAGGGCAACTCAAAGCTTTTGATCGCCGGCATCTTTTAGAGCATACGTGTTGCCAACTATGGAGGACACAAGTAGAAGAAACAGGAAGCTATTACCCAGCTTTCTATGTACTGACCTGGTGACCATGATAAAAAAAATAAATAAAATAAAATAAAAAAAAAAAATATTGTATATGCTTCAAGTTGGAGAACACACGTGTGCACGCCGCAGTTGTGCATCAGTGCCTACAGTTTTATTTTCTATTATTTATTTATATATATATATATATATATATATATATATATTTTTTTTTTTTTTTTTTTTTTTTTTTACTTCATTTTGCTTTCATCTGACAATGATTTGCTTTTAAACTACTTCATTAGGTATGCTCTGGTGTTCACTGACATACTAAAGCTTATCGTATTAAGATTAGATAAATAACTGAATAAGTAAAGCTGACTTGAATACAAAACATTTCAGAGTTCAGCTGAGCAGCTGAGCTTGTTGGCCTCAAACAGCATTCGATTATACCCTAAAATTGTTAAATACAGTTAATTTCATAGATCCGGAACGCACTGAATATGAATTTATTCCGAGCTGACATAAAATATAGACTAAAGAATTATGCAGATTTCCAAATTGCATCCCTTCCCATGCATTTTCATGAATTATGAATGATATGAAATATTTCGGCTAATTTGATAATGCCCTCAGCTCTCTTTGACGTTTTACCAAACTCACTCTGGAAAATTCCACAGATTTCAACCCAAAATCTCTATTGAAAGCACTACGGATTCCATCAGAGATTCTCGTGCAGGAAACCATGAGCTGAATGGTTGATTAGAAACAAGGTGGGGCTTGAATTAACATTTGTAGAAGGTGAACAACACTTAACTAACATTTTGTATCACCCCTTTGTACCTGAACGCGTTCATGAATATGCATCCTCATGAGCTAATTAAGATGCCTGTCTAGGATGCATTATGGGAGGGTCAGAATCTGTGATGGCAGGTGTTGATGATGACTTCCTGTTTGGACCGCTGGGACTTCCCATTGCCACATTCACTGTGGCATCAAAGCTGATTGCAAAGCAAGTCCCAGAGGAGTTAAATCTGCAGACAAGACAAATGTGACTTTATTAACAAGAAAGTTCTGCTCTTGTTTTCTGCCACGTTAGAGAGCATATGGTGGAGGCCATAGGCCAATCTTCCGTACTGAATCCATACGTGTATAGATTATATTAATTTTGTGTGATTTATTTTTATATAACAACAAAAACACATATAATGAGAAATGATGAGTAATAGTCATAAAAAAAAAAAAAAATTAAAAAAAAAAAAAACCTTCTTTGTTCATTTAATCATAATGGCAGACTTCATAAATCTTTTTTTTTTTCTCCCTCTCTCTTGAGCTGATGTTTTTAATGCCTTTGATCTACTTAAATGCTGTATTTGCTATTTTAATCATCTTTATCCCTTGTATGATGTGGCAATTAGAGTTCTCTGAAACAAAGAAAATTCACTGTAACACATAAAGGAGCAGGTGCTAAGCAGACCCAATGAAGATATTACCATGGAAATATAATTTCTGCTAATACAGTCCTTCCAGCCATACTATAACGACATAATATTTGCATAAAAGGCATTTGCATTAAAAAAATATAATAATAATCCCTTTATTATTGGTACTAAGATGATGCAATTAGAGTCTTGTTCATTCAAATACTTGCCATTCTAAAAACCTGTGTGCCGCTTTTCAATCCATGTCCATTTTTAACATCAAGCCTGTATTTAACATCTCTGGTATTCATTAAGGTAGATGTTTCAGTAATGGTCATTGAACAAATCTCCTTGATGTGCTCAAGGCATAATGTAAAATTAATTAGGAAAAAGTGTGATTATGTTTCCTGATTACTTTTTTATTATTTATTTTTATATCCTTTATTTCCATTGCATACTCTTGATTTAGATCTTGCCATAGTTTTAATTTTTCACCAGTGTCAGTTAAATTTCATCTTTCATTTCTGCTGATTGGTTAACCTGTTGACAAGGTCAGATTCCTGAGATGTAAAAAAAGGGCTGTTAATCCAATTAGCAGATATCTGGAATACAGCAGGTGTCCCAGTCCAGCATGTATTCATTCACTACCATAGACTTTATAAAAACATGGACTCAGTGTCCGTGACGTCACCCGTAGACTCCTGAAGAGGGTTTTTGAAGCTCAAAGTGTGCATAGCGGGCAGTCGCCATCTTGGCAGCGCATCACCACGCGACTCTCCCGGACAATCGAAAATGGGCAAAAAGGCGGGAGCTGGTTGCTGAAGCCACGCCCACCTAGCTCGACGGCAGTGCCAGCAGTGGCAATCCACCTGTCACTCAAGTGGCCACGCCCTTAATCATGCAGAAATGTAAGGCTTAATATAATTTAAACGGATGAGTTATAAAAAAAATCACCCCCCTCACAGTTGTTATGAAGGGCAAAATTAGCTATAAAGACCAAAATCATTTTTTGAAGCAGGCTGTAAAAGTTTTTTTTTTTTTTTTTTTCTGCTGTAAAGTTGAGTATTTTAACATGGGTCTATGGGGTTGACTCCCTTTTGCAGTCAACCTCAAGCAGCCAGTTGATGAATTATAGTTTTAGTCACTTCCTTGTTGGCTTCATGAGAGAGAGCGGGAGGTTGCCACTTGTTCACTACAAATCCTCCTTCTGTGTTGTGATTCTAAAATGAAAAAGAACAATTTTGAAGAGTAGAATCTCACACACACATAAGCGTCAGTGATTTTTTTCAGTGACTGTAACCGCATGAAGCTTCCGAGGTCAGTTTGTACTAATGAATGTGGCACCAGGGCAACACTTTGCTTGTCTGTAATCACTGAACATTTTCAAGCCTGACCTGTCGTTCTATCCTTTTAACCAACAAATAAAGAATCAAACTGATGCCTTTGTTCACATTGATTGCATTAACCCATTATCAGAATTAAGGAACACACACATGCACACACAAGTGTGGTTCAAAGAGAGATTTCTCCCCTTGAATGCGGGCCACAATTGAAGTGTTCGTTTGAGCGCCTTCTGCAAACTCATTTCGCTTGATGGATGTCGGCAGAGTTGATTCTGCCCACTTATTCATTTGAGTTAGGAGGGATGGTGGAAGGGAGGGTGCGAGGAAGTGTAGCTATAACGCAGTGGCTTGTTTCGCTAATAGCCTCCTGTAATTTAAACCCTGAACCTGACAACAGTCTTTGTTATGGATTGGACCTCAATCACTCCTGCGTACTCTCACTCCAAAGAGCTTCAGGTCCATTCATCATATTGCTTTGAGCGAGCTAGATCAGATTGTATATTCCATTAGGGTAATTTGCCAGGCGTGTACTGTTGCGTGTGTATGTATGTGTCTACGTGCTAACCTGGATTGATTCCCATCCACAGAAACCCTCTGTAACACTTCTACCAATCAGAAAACTAGTGCTCTTCATCAGCGGTCAAACTCAAGCTAAAAGGTATGTCGCCTCTCTGGCTTTGTGTGTGTGCATATATATATATATATATATATATATATATATATATATATATATATATATATATAGAGGCCGTTGGAGGCCACTGAAAGGTTTAGCAGTGTAATATACTGTATGGATTTAGAGAGGTTAAAAATTGCAGTTTTGGAGATGTGGGTTAATTTCAAATGTAATAAAAAGAATACAACTTCTGGCTGGAGGGTCTGTGTAGGATGAACTTTAGCGGAAACTGATCTGCCAGTCCAATGCACCAGGGGATAAATTAAAGTCTTCACTACCAGCCCATACTAATGCTGGAGCTCTGTCTGGAGAAGAGCCTAGTCTCATAATTAACACTGTGATTCAGAGAGCTCCAGGAACACACAGTCTTGACATATCCACCCTGAATAAATACATATATCAAATCAACCCATTTAAAAAACGACAGTCCGATGATGTTTAGGTGAGAGACGCAATGAATGAAGCTACTGGCTGAAATGGTTGTGAAACACGATAAAAGGGGGTTTTAAATTACAGATATGTGCTTTCGGTGAGGATTTTTGGCTGATGTAATTGTACGAGCTGTAGTCCATATCCTGATTTGTGAATTTACTTGAAACCGTAATAAGATATTCCACTGAGACCCAATCTCCTGCTACATTAAAAGTACAATTTTAGGTTTATTTTGGGAGATTCTCTAACACTTTTTATAGTAAAGAGCTAAAAAAAAAAAAAAAAAAATAGATATGAGAAAAATGTAGAAATAGGATCAAGATACAACACAGGGCAAATTCAAACCTGGATTTCCCAAGTGTTTACCATGCTAAAGGTCACAGTTCTGGCATGTACGTATTATGATAAAAATGACAAAGAAAAAAAGAATGACATTTACGATAATTAATAAATAAATTATATAAATGAATAATGACTCTGAAGACGGGATTATTGGATGCTGATTATTCTGATTATATCTAAATATTTTCATACATTATATGCAATTGTATTTTTGTACATTAATTTATTAATTCCTGGTGCCACAGTTCTTATGTAAACATGCTTATTCTTAACTGTATCTGTGTGGTAACCGACTCAGTCAGTCTTCATCTCTGAACAACTTTGGCGAGTCACACCAGCCCTTCTCCTCCAATTTCACAGCAGTTTTACCCCAGGATAAATAATGCCCCGTTTTCAGAGAAAAAAAGGGGTAAAACATCACATTATGATTCATCAGTCCAACGTTTTTTGATTAAAACTCCCTCAAAAAAAAAAAAAAAAAAAAAAAAAAAAACATCAAAATAACATTCCTATTTGTCTCGTTCCCTCGCCAACCCCCTGCCTCTCTTATTTATTCCATAGCTGGTGAGTGCTAACTTTTTTCTTTTCTCCCTCACTGCTTTTTCTTGGCATAATTTGATTGTGTGAAATGACCATGAAAAAACTATTACAACAGGTCCTTAGCTGTGACGAACACAAACAGGCGGCGGGGCTTGTTTACAGAAGGCCTGACGGTAATGGCTTTTTCCTGAGGTGTTGAAAAGAGACTTCGCGCAGCCAGTGGTTGGACGCAAATTTCAAAGAACACCACGGAAGCTTTCAGAGAGCTTCCCTGCCAACACACACAGAGAAGTGGCAGAAGAAGATAAGGTCGCAGATGTCTGTATCATCATTTGATTTGTGAGTGTTGAGACTTCTGAACATGAACGTTTTGCAGAGAAAAACTCTTATGTCTTATAAAGGCTCTTATGTTCACCAAGACAGAAATTGTTTATTTAAAAGTATTCGTTAAATTGCCATTGAAACACATCAACTCTTTATAATGATTTCTGAAGGATCCTGTGACATTGAAGACTAAAGTTGGCTGTTTAAAAGTAAGCTTTGCCTTCACATGAATAAATTATACACATAAATACATTCAGCTAGTATTTTGTCTTGTGGACTGTAGGCAAATATATTTTAAGGATCTTAAGTAAATGTCTTATTCAAGACAGTACAAAATAAAAAAAATAAAAATAGCATGCACTTTGTATGATCCCTCACTCTTTTTTTAATAGAATTAATAATATTTTGCAGATTCTACAAGGTGTATGTGAAGGTATACATACACAACCAGTCAAAATGTTTCTTTTTTTTTTCTTTAAAGAAGTCTCTTCTGCTCACAAAGCCTGCATTTGTTTGATCCAATGTAAATTTGATTTATTCCTGTGATTTCAAAGCTGAACTTTTAGCATCATTACTCCAGTCACGTTCTTTCATAAATCATTCTAATATTCTGTTTTGCTGCTGAGAAAACATGAATTATTATGATGATTACTATTATTATTATGGTGAAAACAGCGGAGTTGAATTATTTCAGGTTTCTTTGATGAACAGTAAGTTCAAAAGAACAGAATTTATCTGAAATAGAAATATTTTGTAATGATGTCTTTTTCATCATTTACTTGCTAAATAGTATTACATATAAATACAATGCATGCTTTTTCCTTTGGGAATGTAAAGTCCAGACTCCACAAAAGGATGTACCATTACTTATACATACTTACAGCACTGTAAACTGGCTACTCTAGAAAGTGTTCATGAAATACAAATCTGTCAAGTTCTGTAAATGTGTTCGGTTTCATTTACCTGAAAAAGTTGGCCTTGATTGGAACATGTAAAGCAAAATGCCCTGTCTGGTGTCCTTTGCCTCTACCTTTCTCCAACCCCCCCCCCCCCCCCCCCAACTCCTCCATTCCCTTTAAACAGCCAGGGTCAAGGCTTTCCTCACCCACGACATTTCTCTCCACATCTCGTGGTTTTGAACTACATCCAGCACCAGGCAAGACAACTTCATCAAAGTATCGCGGGTCCTAACGTGTCATCACGCTGATCAAAAACATACAGTTCCATTTTCACCCCTCGCAACTGAGGAGGAGAAAAAAAAAAATCTTCAAAGGACAGTCAGCTTCTTTCTAGTGTGCACGTAAGATGGTTTGTGATGCTGCCAATTTCTCTAATAATTCTCCTCTGGGGATGGAGCGAAGAAGAGAGGATGGGAAAAAACGAACGGGAGGGGGGACTAAAAGGAGAGATGTGCAGATGAATGCAACATTTCGGTGACAGTGAAAAAACAGTCCTTAATGACACCTGTTTTAATTGGTCTTGGCACTTAATAACGATCCATTTAATTTGTTGCATAGCTATCTGCTCCTCTCCCCTCGGGGTACACTAACCTCAGAATGAGAGATCAAGAGAAAGAGGAAGATACAAAGAAAGGAAGTTCTGCATTTCAGGGAGTAATTTAAAGATCCCTTAAGAAGGGGCATCATTCAGTTCAATTTAACAACATTAATTGTACGGTATCAAAGCCATTATTTCCAAATGTCATTCTTTTTCTCTTTTTTTCCCTGGCTTTCTCATTCTTCTAAATCGTATTCTATCGGGGAATGTTAATCAGACTCATGGGTATGAAGAAGGGAGTTGATCACTATGTGCAGTCAGTATTTTAGATGCTTGTCGCGGGAACATCCGCTCAGGAATCGTCCTGACATTTTCATCTGCCCTGCGGAGTAGGAAACAAACAAAAAAATAAAAAGAAGGAAGGAAGGGGGAAAAAAAGAAGAAAGAGCCTGACTGTACAGAACATTTTCTGACGAATGAATCCAGTCCATCCTCAAAGTTTAATCTTTAATGTTTTCTGTAACACTCACACTAAAATTTTGACCAGCAGAATTTTAAGATCATGAAGTGTCATATATGATATCTTTTTCCTATCGGTAAGAATCAGTTTCTCTGTCTAAGTGACAACGGTACAAAGAGCCAATCAGTGTAAGTTATATACTGTATAATTTCTGCTGTGACATTTTAGGTGTATGCCGCACATCATGCATGGCTGCTCTTCAGAGAGAAAATGATTATGGCCACCCTGAGGTCAGGAACAAAAGGAAATTGCGGTAGTGATGGACAAGCTCGGCAACATTGCATGTTATACAAATTCCCCTTTAAATAAAAGATTACCCACAGTGCTCTTCTGATTGGAAACAGGGGCATGCCGAGCTGTCAGACAACTAATGACTCAAGCCCGCAAACAATTTTCTGTACAGTCGCTGAAGCAAAAAAAAGTTTTGATAGTTTTGAATACCTTTATTTGACTTGACTTTGACTTGAAACACTTCATCCCTGTGAGGAAAATAAATTAACCACATGTTTTCCTGTGGCCTCAAACACGGCAAACATTCATTTTGGGATTTTTGGAAATCTGTCGAATGTCTGAGACATCTGGGAAGTTAGAGGCTTTAAAAAGCGAGCACAATTTGAAAGATTAGAGATTTATCAGCAAGTAGAGATCAATTTTAAAGTGTTAATATTGCCCATTTCTGCTGGTGAAATGAAACAAAGTCATCAATTCTCTGTAAATCCCTGATATCAAAGACTGATGCTGTTTGCATTGATTTGTATTTATTGTGTGCTGTTTAAGTAGCCTAGCAGTACTCCGTATCACTTGGACTAATGTAAATTACTTATGAAATGTAGTCAAAATGACATATTGCTGTGTAGCTCATTATACCCACATCAGCTTCTAATATAAGGAAGGAAAGATAACAGTGAATTTAAGCAAGCTTATGGGACAGTGTGTGCTTTTAGAGAAAATATTACTTTTTATATGTGGGCATTCTTGAGTCAATGTGAGAACACAGAGCTTATTTTATTCTTATCTTTATTCTGTCTGCCTCTCTGAATGACTGATCCCTCCTTCCTGTATATTCTATGTGTTTTTACCTTTAAATGTTTGGGTCAGGGGTTGCCAGTTGTGGCATTTATGCACACAGCAATTATGTAGTTTGCTCTGATTTTGTGTTCTATGCAGTAAAAACAGTAATATTGAGAAATATTATTATAATTTTAAACAACTGTTTTCTATTTTAATATATTTAAAAGTTAAATTGATTTGTTTGAAGGCAAAGCTGAATTTTCAGGAGCCGTTACGCCAGTCTTCAGTGTCACCTGATCCTTCAGGAATTGTTCTTTGATGAATAGAATATTCAAAAGAACAGCATTCATATGAAATTTAAATTATATGTAACTATATAATCAATTTAATATAATTTATAAAACATACTGGCCCCAAACTTCAGAACGGTGGTCTTAATGTGAATTGTGTGCAGAGACCATAACAAATATGTGTACTAACAATAACCAGATATATACAGCATGGAACTTTTATTTATTTATTTTATTTTTACATTTCTAGGTCAAAATGGATACAAAACTTGTATACTCTATAACTTTTGGTGGTGATAAATTAATAAACATGTGGTGTCAACTTTGGCCACTGGGGACATATTTTTCTTATGCTCATAAGAAGCCCTGCAAACTCAGTGTAAACAAACTTCTGCACTAAGCTAACTGTCAAATACTTAGCATGATGCATTTAATTATTTAGGGGTTATTTGACTATTACTGTCTATCATGATGTGGATATAGATGCTACAACAATAATTATATTCCAATAATTCTGCAGCATGAAAAGCCACTCAAAACCTCATCAAACACCCAGAAGTCAAAAAGCAAAGAAGAAATTTTTTGTAATGCTGTGTAAATAACGTAAGCACACTACCTCCAAAATTTTCATCCATCATAAAAAAAAAAAAAAAAAAATAATAATAAATAAAAAAATAGATCAGGTAAAATTTTCTGCGATTTCGCATCTGTAGCATGCATTTTGACAGGAAAGGATGACAAATGCAAAAAAAAAAAAAAAAAAAAAAATCATGCAAAAATGTCCGACTCAGTGTGCAAGGACCTTAAGTGATAAAAATACATTTTACTATTACCAGAATAATATTATGTCTGTTCAATCACTGTTTAATAAGAGTTGCTAATAAATACTAAAACTAAAAGCATGCTGGAGTTTACTCTATATGCTTGACAAAAGTGCTTTGTATTAACTTATCAGCTTATGTTATGTGGATAGGTTATGGTTGGAAAATTTGCATTTTAGATATGAGTAATTTATGCTGTAAAACAAAACATGAATGTCTCTTGAAGTAATGTCATCCACATACCTTATTTTACTTATAAATTCCTTTTACTATTTTTAAAAACCATTCCAAATTCATGAGCGAGATCATGGCTAATTGTCTTCCGGGTTTCAAAATTAACAGCTTTGTAGCCTCAGAAAAGCACTTCAGAAATACGTTTTCACCTTGCCCTTCAGGGCTTTATATTGTGTATGAGTTTTGACTCTGACTTAGAGAATATTTCTATATCTTGATTTAGTGTAATATATAGTTTAACATGAATACGAAGACAATTATAACGGAATCACAGGATGCATTTAAGTCGGAAAGTTTGTGTAATTGTTTTCTCCTTTCTCCTTATACTTTGCCTAGTCTTTGCTTACCGCATGTCTGCTTCTCTGAGAAAGACTTTTTTTTTTTTTTTTTAAATTTGAAACTCTAAGGAGACTTTCTGTAATGTCCCAGCATATGAAACAATCAAACAGATGATAATAGCCTTAATAAGGGGTTGAGAGAGCAGGAGATGCATAGGCCGGCCTCTTTCTTCCGGGCTCCATGGCGTAAGATTGTTCTCGTCCCTTTGGGATGGGGTTTAATTGTTTACGATCTACGTTCTACACTCATAACATCTCATTTGGGACGTTTCTCATGACTGGTGAAATTAAAACATAATAAACCCTTTAAGAGCATCCGTATATTTTATTTACACTTAATGAATTGCTTTGATTTGGTGTTTTCAGAGGAGAGAGTCTCTGATTAAATTTTGCATTAATGAATAAAGTTTGCTATTGACTTTGCCTGGTCTCCAAGGCTTGAGACAGCAGCCGCAGCTGAAATATAATTGATTTCCTCTGTGTTTTTGTTTTATTCTTTTGTTTAGTTACCTTTCCCTTCAATGAGGAGAATTGCTGATAGTCTTTAATATTACCCCACCCACTTTGATGTGGAAAGCACAGAAAAAAAAGACATGCAGAGAGAGAGAGAGAGAGAGAGAGAGAGAGAGAGAGAGAGAGAGAGAGAGAGAGAGGGTAAAACCCACAAGTGCTTAATGTGACAATACATTGAAGGAACATTTCCTCTTTCAAAGTCTGTTTTCAGGCGAAGAGGAGGATGCCCCCAGGTGTAATGCTATATAAGTCCCATGCTTCCAGAAAACAGATTTTTACTGTCAAACTGTCATGGGTATTGCGAGATGGTATGACCTACTTGCACCCCACTAATACAGGGATCAAAACAGTCTTCAGGGTAGAGACCCATATTTCTGATCTCAAAGCTGCTACCATCCATTGTAAACTGCGAATACATGTGTGTGTGTGTGTGTGTGTGTTTGCAAGTGCGCGTGTCTTCACATGAGAAATGAATCAAAGACGGCATCCTTAATGTCCTCACGAGCTGTCATGATTTATGTCATAACTTCACTGTCTGATGAACTAGTGTAATTAGAGCGATGACTGATGAGGGAGTTTGACGATGGTGGCTCAGTGGCTACATATCTGGCCTATTAGCTAAAAGGTTGCGGGTTCAATTTCAAGTAGGAGTGATTTAGAAACTGGAAAGTTATATGCTTAAAGGGACAATAAGTAACTTTTTAGGTATTTTATTATCTAAAATCAATATTTTTATTCATAAATATGCCCTCAATGGAGTGCAAATACCTATGCCAATGTTTAAACTAATCCTCGTAAATGAAGAATTTATTATCTTTATATACATGGGACGGGTAGGTCGACGGAGGCTTCCATGTAGTTCCGCCATCTTGCAAAACTATAATAGCAGAGAGGGACAAAAAGTACTAAGCCAACGCGTTTCCACAACGCGTTTTCGGTCAGAGCCAGAAACGCAGGTGCAGAGCAGTGAGAGGCGCTTGAAACTGCACTGGCAAGTTTAAAAGTCTGGATTGCATTCTTATTATGGACCATACATATGCCGCGCCACAGGAGAAGAAAACATCATCGCCAAAACAGTCAAAAATAGAACGTAAAAGGAAACGTGACCGTAGATTACAGAAAACAAGAGTTAATGTCGGGGAAGCTTTTTCTAGGTGGAAAGAGCTAATGCTGGATAAAGATTTCAAAAGAGACGCTGAAGTGGCCTGTTTTCTTCTCGACAGGTAAGTCAGTGTTTGATGATGACATCTAACAATGCACATAATTCAGAAAATATAACGAATAAAGAAGACATAACTACTAATTACAATATTTCATGTTTTCCACAGTCAGTAATTCATACTGTAACATTCGTTTGTTAGTTGTCATGTTGCAGTTTGTTTGAAATAACACACCTGTTCACCTGAAGGAAAACTCGACGAAGTGCTATTAGAAGACATCCCGTCAAAGCTTTTTGGTACATATCGCCTACCGTAGATGCAACGCGCATTTGAAAAAGCGAGGCGCTGGAGAGCAAAATTAGTTTGAATGCAAAATACAATTTCACCACTAGATGGGAGTAATTCCTACTTACAGTCCCTTTAAAATATCTTCCTATCAACTTTGTGCCTTTGGGCAAGGTACTTAATCTCAGTTTGCACCTGTGGGTCTGTGCCTGAGAATTTTGCAACATACTTACCTTTGGATCTCCAAAAAGGGGATTACAGAAATTAAAATGTACCTAGATAGACTTAACTAAAATTCTTGTCTCAGAACATTGTAGAAACGTACTGTACCATATTCAGTACTGAAAACAAAATCAGACAGGTTTGTAGCTGATACTAGGGAACTTTTTTAGTATTGTGAGCACTTCTCCTGTCTATATTGTTGCCAATATCTTTATAAGCACTTAATATTTCAATTGTTATTGTCCAAAAAAAAAGTTTAAATTACAATATGTAATGTATAATATTTACTTTAATATAATATACATACACACATACATGTATATATGACAGTTTGTCCCAATGTACATCCTGTTCCAGTTCCATAGTTCATCCTTCCAGTTTAAAGGTCCCATGACATGAAGATGTCACTTTATGAGGTTTATTGACATTAATATGAGTTCCCCTAGCTTGTCTATGGTCCCCCAGTGGCTAGACATTCCAAAAGGTGTAAACCAAGCCCTGGGTGTTCCTGCTCTGCCTTTGAGAAAATGAGAGCTCAAACGGACCGATCTGGAATCTTCCCCTTAAGTCGTCATATGGGGAAAGGTTACCGCCCCATTCTCTGCTTTGCCCACCCAGAGAATTTGGAGAAAATGCACTCAGTTTATTTTTTACATTTAATTCAGTCGCAATGTCAGAACAGGCATTACAAACAAACTTTTACAATTTGGATTCGACAGCACCGCCACAAACAGTGAGTAACAGTGTTCATTAATGCCTGATCTGTGATGAGTGATTTCTGATGTGTAGCTATTCAAGTTCACACATACTTTCTTTCTAAATCGTTTAATACTGTTTATGCATCAGCGAATCAAGCCAGTGACTAAACTATCAACTTCACATTGTTTCTCTTCGTAGCATAGTATGAAACAAATCTGCTATTTAAACTGTGATTTAACTACAGAGAGCGATTCGGAGCTGTTAATCACACATCACGAGTATATCTGCACACTTGGCCAAGCTTCCGTTATAATGAATGACGCTGTTATGCTGCACAACCAAGCTCTTACCGTACTCATGTCGATATTGTGTTTGCTGTTAGTTGTGGTGAAAACATTTTTTTAGAGAAAACGCATTGCAATGACGAGATCACTGTATTCACACGATAAACAGACTCTTGTCTGCTCAATGCTCATCAAGGCAGCCTTTCATGTGATAGAAAAGTTTAAAAAAATAATGCTATAATCAACACTTCCACAATTTGTTAATCTCGACAGCAGTAATAGTAAAAAAAAAAAAAATGTAATTAGTTCAGCATGTAATTAGCATTTCAAATGCAAAGATGCCAGCCAATCACAGTCTCACAGCAGACATGCCCCTTTAAACCTGGCATACACTGTGCGATTTCTGTGCGATTTCGGCAATGTACCACCTCATACTGCACGAGTAGATCGCATGCCATGTAAAGCCAAAGATCAAGATTTTTATGCGCTCACTGTACGGTCCGATCGACGAGTTGCGATTTGACTGCTCACACATGGGGAATCTACCAGGGGGGCAGGGTTTCATATTTTATTGAAGCAGCCCTGGGCGCAGCCGTTGGCTAGCGGACCCTCACCTGCTGTTAGCATTCTATTGACTCCCACTCATTTTGGCGTCGTTTTGACAGCGAATAACTTTACTTCTGAGGTGTTTAAAGACTCCATTTGTCCATTAATTATTTCTAAAGAAACACAAAAATGTATAAAAGGCTCCATTACCTTTTATCTTACGTTATGGTCCCGTAGAAGGAGTTTTTGTAAAAAATAGGCTAACAATTGCGTCATATCCAGCGACTGTCTGTCGCACAGTAGATAAATTACCGTATGGACAGGAGGAGAAGCTCGCAGGCAATCTTTAACTGTCTATGAGGCTATAGGGGGGGCGTGGAGGAATAGAGTCAAGGGAGATAATTAATCAGCATACTTCCAAAATTTGCTCCTGTTCGCCTTCTCTGCAAGATTCGGTGGGTAATTCAGATTTCTCTTGGCACAGAGATTAGAAGACTTACAGGTTGCTCACGTGACATCTACGTCATCAAGCTCAGTTTGAGTCTGCGCAGTACGCCCGACCCCAGGAAGTGCGTGCTTCTAATTGACTTAATTTTTCTCCATTGAATCCAATGGGGTCACTGTGTCCATTTCTTTTACTATCTATGGATTCTATAGAACCCCCCCCAAAAAGACGTGTCCAATATGGTTTATCCATTTTGCAACGCAGACTGGAGGTAACCAGGCGTTTTCTTCCCTCTTTTATTTTTCTTTTCTTTGCCATATGCCCACAAGTTTTCCCTCCCTCACTTCAGTCCCCACTACACGCTGTGTCACCATGGTTTCATTTATGGTTTCGCGCATGCGCAGTGAGGGATGCGCGGAAAATCGGTTCATAGCCTTCTCCCGATTGGGAGAGGTTAATCGCCTCTCGTTTCCCCTTGTACACTGCACAAACACTGCATGACAAACAACGCACGAAAATGCTGAAAATCGGCCCGGCCCGAAAAAGAGTTGAACGAGTCAGAATTCGGCTCAAAATTGGATGAAAATCACACAGTGTATGTCTGGCCTTAAACAGAGCATTCAAGCCAGAGGGCTAAAATCATACTAACAATATACCGTAAGTACACCTCAGGAAACATTACATTTTTTTTTTTTTTTTATTAATAAATATCCACATCATGGGACCTTTAAATGTTTCTTCATGCATGTAGCATATGCATATGCCATTTCGAGTGTGTGCGATTAGACATCTAACTTGGTTACTGAGAAACAACCCATGTGACAACTTGACCCTCTCTGTGCTATATAGCGATGTAAGCTTTATGTTGTTTTCTCTTATGTAGGTTTTCTATCTAGAGTTTGAACTCTTGAAATTGAAGGTTTGCCTTTGTCCTGTCTCAGTTGGTGTGCTTTTACACATGGTACACTAGGAAACTGCTTTTGTCATCTTTTCATACAGACTCAAGTGTGGTTATTTTATGAGTTCAGAAAATGTTTTTCACACTAATCTAACAAACCCAACCTCAGGGTCAGTGAAGTCCAGGTTTGTGGCTGGTTGAGCGGCAGGGGCCTTATGCGTACTATGACTCTTGACAAAAGTCTTTATTATCTTCCCTGTGCTCACAATTCCCTTAGAGAAGTGGACAAGGCGCCCTTGAGCGTTTGCGCTAACGCCTCCGCCAATTCCCCGCCCCTTCCTGAGGGAGAAATCCATAGACGATTAACGGGAATCTGTTTGCAAACACAGAATGCTCTGAAGATGGAGTTGCCACTAAGAACCACAACTGTGGCCTGGCTTAATCTGAATTCCAGGAAAGCTTCAAGGAGGAATATATCACAGACACAAAAAGAAGAAGAAGAAAAAGAATAAGAAGAAGAGAGAGAGAGAAAAAAAAGAAACGTAAACTCAGCTAGGTTCTAAACTCTCTTTCATACACAATAAATTATTCATGAATCTATGAACTGGAGTCAAAGTCAATGATAAATGTGTTGGAGTCGATCATCCACACTTCATTAAGTTCCCACCTTCCCTATAAGACTGCTAGAGTGGAGGAGAGGGAAAGAGAGAGAAAGATACACATAGATAGATTAAACTCAAGAGTCTTTACAGAGAAGTGCTTCAGATAATTTTTCAATGAAGCAGTGACATACAACAAAAAAAAAAAATAAATAAATAAATAAATAAATAAATATATATATATATATATATATATATATATATATATATATATATATATATATATATATATATATATATATATATATATATATATATATATACATCATGTTTGTATCATGTGGCCTTGCTGTGAGAAATGTAGGAGCTGATAAAGCTATTATTAGATATAAGTCCCATGAGACTTCAAAGACTCTTGAAGTGACCTGTAATCAAGGTCCACTCAAAACAAACATAAGCTGTTTTTGTGCATTTGTTTGTTTTTCTTTGGTTATTTCAGCCGGTGCTTTGAAGATGGAGTGTTTACTGTGGCTTGACCCTCTTTCCTAGTTCATCCAAAGCAGATTAAAGAAAAGGAAGAAGAAGACTTTGATGTTTCTCCTAAAACATTATTATTATTATTATTATTATTATTATTATTATTATTATTATTATTATTATTGGGCAAGGTAGCACTGAGCAACATATAGGTGGTGTGCAAGCTGCAGTGCTGGTCCATCCACACAGTCATGACTTAACCTGTTGCAGCTTGTAAAGCACAAGTGACTTTGAGGGAAACACCATGGGTCAATGACAGGATAACGTTTTGTTGTTGTTGTTGTTTTATTTGTGAATGCACCTTTTTTTTTATCATGAGCATGTTTTTATTTTCTGTATTACCATTTGTTTTTGATGGATGTCATGAAGTAAAAAAAAAAAAAAAAAGTGTCATTTTTTTATTTATTTTTTTAATAATGTGTGACTCCCCCAAGAGGATTAATATTATTAATTGTATTTAATAATAATAATAATAATAATAATAATAATAATAATAATAATAATAATAATAATAATAATAATATCTATAATTATACAGTCAAACCAAAAATTATAAAGACACAATTTTTTGTTTATTTCTTATGTATGTATTTTTTTTATTTTTATTTTTTTATTTTTTTTTACTTATTGGTGTATGATACTATAGTTAATGTAAGTGAGGATAGCAAAATATAATATACAGTGACCTGTTATTTAAAAAAAGTGGACTACCAGTAAAATTTATAAACAAATTAGGACCAAAAAGACACTTTAAACTGACCATGTGTTGCTGAATTGTATTATTATTATTATTATTATTATTTTTTTTTTTTTCGTAATTGCTAATGCAAACTTTTTACACCTTAGGCCCTGTCCACACGAACACGTTTTTTACAGTCCGATTGTACTGTTGGTTTTATTTTTTTTATTTATTTAATTATTATTTTTTAGCTTGTGCCTGCCATCTCTGCCTACTGAAAACTTTTTCAGGCTTCTGATTGGCCAACATGGCTTTAAGGTTGAGATTACATTGCCCCCTCTTGGTTTGCCATGTTCTTAACAGTGCTTCATAGCATGCCTTTGTGTTTTCACATGGACACATTTTTTTTTTTTTTTTTTTTTTAATGGAAGGAAAAACTCGTGTACATGTGAAAATGGCCACAGACTGAACAAAATTAAGCATTTCTTGGTAATTGGTTGACCAAAATCGGTATTATCTAATTGTGTACTTAAATTTAACAGATGACAGCTGGCAGCTATTCAACCTAATTCATTTGTGAGACAGTCTAACAGAAGGATGGCATTATCAAGATAAATTTGTTCTGACACAGTTTATCTCTTGCTATATTTTATTAACACTTTTTAAACCACAGCGAATAAACTGTGATAATTTGAGAAATTAAGTTGTTAAAATAATTTGAGGTTTGACTGTATATGTAGCTTTTACTTGATAGTTATCTTTCATTTCACTAAATAGAATCTTTTTATGAAAAGGCTTTTTTTTTTAATTGTATTTTTTTAAACCACATAAAACAATATGTCTGTGAAGGTAAACAGCTGGTGTGTTAGATCTGTGTATTAAGTTACAGCAGCGTATTATACAGTACCCACTGTTGTCAACGCTATTAATATGACCCAAACAAAAGAAAAACAGAAAATCACTCATTGCTCTTAATTGAATAATTTCTGTAGCTCTAACAAAAATATTTTTCTCTTTTTAATGTTGTTTTAAATGCTGTAGAGTAACGATAAACATGGCTGATTGTGTGTGACTGGGTGTCTTTTAATACTGTACTGTCCGTCAACAGGCATGGAGTGGGCTTGTAAAATGTGACATCACATTGTATCGATTGTGCAAATGGCTTGTTCTAAGACACTGCTTATGATTTATGGGGATAAAAAAAAAAAAAAAAAAATGTGGATGTATTTTATTATTATGGGGTGGTAGTCTACACATAATTCCAACATATTTATGTTCAAACAACATGTAAAAGTGAATTTTGCATAGTAGAATATTTGCCCTTTAAAAAGTTTTTACTTTACTATAGATATTTTCATGTCCCTAAACAGATCCTTTATTATTATTATTATTATTATTATTATTATTATTATTATTATTATTATTATTTTATTATTCAGCATTAATACAAATAGTATGCAGTAAATAGTATGAACTTGGGACCTGAAAAAAAAAAAAAAAAAAAAAAAAACTTTATTGTGGTCTCTCATTGACCTATATATTGATTTCTTTTCTTTCTTTTTTTTTTTTTTTTTTTTGTATAAAATAAGCTTCACTGTACGTTTGAAGATGTGAGGACATAAAGAACATTATGAACAAAATAACACGGGTGAATTTATAAATATGGAGGAAAGACAGTCATGGATAATTCATGTGCTGGAGTGAGTGGTGGAACTCATATCCGGACTTGTTGCGATTGTGAAGTTTATTTCCTTTCACGCACGGGGATGTTTTAATAATGGGCTCGGTGAGAGCCTCGTTGCCTGGCAACCGCCTGCTGTCAACATGCAGGCCGTGTTACCGTGGGAACAAGATGACTGGTGGGAAGAGTGGGACATAAAGGTGCGTTCCAGCAAACAGTGATCAGCTGACATCTGGGGTCAACATCATGAGATCCAACAGGTTAGAAACTTCTGCACTTGCACACAAACACTCTTTTAGAATGTCTCTGCTGTGCTAATGACTTGTGTGTGTGTGTTTCAGATTATCCATGCATGCGTGTATGTGTGTGTGTTCGCACATGTAGGCCTCTTACCTTGCCTTTTTCATACCCACATGCTTCCATTGTCTGGGTCGTGGTTGGCTGGAGTATTTTTAAGTGCTGTTGTGAACTGAATGGGAGAGGTGAGGGAAGCTGGGGTTAATTATTTGCTGCATATTAATGGACAGCAGTGGCGTTCAGTATGGAGAGCCAGCCTCCTTCACACCGCCTCCAAAAATGTGACATTTCCAAAGAGCACAGAGTGAGAAATGTTTTTATTTTATTATTTTTATTTCCGCAGTTTTTTTTTTTTTTTTTCATGCAGAGCCAATACGCTACATCAAACGCTACTGAGTACCCGGTTTATGGCCAGTTTTTTTCTGCAAATGTCGGCTTTCTACATTTTTCACTTGCAAATTGGATAACTTGAGGTCTGATTAACAAACTGTTCCTGTTAAAGACTTCTGGACTTCACTGCTGTTAGGAATAAATCAACTACTCATCACTGCAGGGCTAAAGACATTTCCAATCACATTAGGGCGCATTATTTTCTTCGTTCTCTAATGTGTATTACCATTTTTTTGTTGTTGTTATTGTAATAGTTTACTCCTGCAGGAGTGTATTATTTTTAATCTCAATTTAGCAAATTCTTATAAATGCATTTACTTGCTGCACTCATTGTTATTAAAGCCAACAGTTCAGCCAATTGTTATTCAGCCAAAAAATACAATTCTGTTATTACTTACTCACTCTCATATCTTTCTGAATGTGTATGACCTTTCTTTCTCCCGTGGAACACAAAATGATGTGTTGTCCATGCAAATACAATGAATGGGGACTGAAGCTTTCAAGTTTCTTTATAAAAGGACCTCATAAAAACTGCTCTAAGTGACTTTTCAATAGCTTTGTGTAAGAAGCAGTTCATGTAAGAAAAGTTTATTCACTCAAAATCTAGACTTTTGTCCTTACTCCCCTTCATCCGTTCATGCACTCAGAAGATGTCCGATTTGTGAATAAATCATTATTTTAAATTTGGTTGAACTGGGTCACAAAATCAGTTTGAATGGTTATCTCATGAGTTCAGATTCGGATCTTTGGTTTAACTCACTCATGACTTAGTCTGAATAGTAAAAGATTCAAACTTCTTTAGTATCCCACTTCAAAAAAAAAAAAAAAAAAAAAAAAAAATAATAACATGACATGATGATGAATAAATAATGGTAGCTTTTTGGGGGAAATTATGTTATTTCTTAAAATATATAATTTACCCATCCACTTGGTCAGTGAAGTATATTGGCCTTTAACAGGAAACTTTGGTTGAGATCCCCAATGATTCTTCATGTTCATTAAGTCCATTTATTTTTTTAATTCATGGTCAAGGTCAGTTTCCCTATTTTACTCTATTATTTCTCACCTGAAGTTCTCCATAATGTATATAAATGGCCAAAAGGTTTGATTAAATTCCATCATTTTGCACACATTTCCATTCAAATTGTTTTAATGCAAATGTTGGAGAGAGAGAGAGAATTGGAATGAATGTGTGCTGCGATTAAAACATGCTTGTGTCATAGTTTAAACGTACAAATATATCTAATACTTTCTGTATAATTATGCATGCAGAAAACAGAGACTAGAATTCGCTTAGCCTAATGAAAGTATTTATCAGTGTAAATTATAAATGTCTCGCTGATGAATGTTGTCACTCACACAGACTGCTAATGGAATATGTTGTGATGCATTATACTAATGCTGTACCATACAGTAGCAAAATAACACTTATTTGAGAACTATGAAGTGCATTTCTTTCTTTTTTAAAAGACACGTATGGACCACTTTTATAGGGCTTTTCTATTGTTCTTCTTAACTTTAATTAAAATGGACAAAAGTGCCCAGAACAATTTTTAAAAAATCCACCTTTTGTGTTTCTCAGAGGAAGGAAAGTCATACACATTGAGAGTGACATGAGGGTCATTCAGCATTCATATACAAGAGTCTTATATTCAGGAATTAAACAGCATGATTTTTTTTTTTTTCTAGTACTTGACTTTCTTCTCCTTTTCATTCCTCTCTACCACTCAGCCAGATGCCCAGTCCATTGTGCTGCAAATCAGTTGCTCTTTTTTGTTCACTCTTCTCTTATTTCTTTCTTCTCCACATTCCCTCTGACCTCCTGTTGTAGAAGCAGGCGATTTTTCCCTCTTCAGAGCTTTAAGGCAAGAAAGACAGAATGCTAGGGACAACAGTGCATGCAGGACACACACAATCACCCTCCGTGTGCGCTCTTTCCCTCCCTTGCTGCATCTTTGCGTTTGCCATTGTGCATCATGAATAAAAGATAAATGATTATGACTGAGGGAGTGTTGTTTCTCTGTTGACCCCTGTCTAGCCTTCTTTTGCCGTTCCACTTTGGACACAGTGAGATCGTGCTGGTTTTAAAGTGCAACTGACATGAATATGATTTTGCTCTTTTTTATTATTATTATTGTTGGAATATATTTGTCTGTATAAAAGTTTAACTTTCTTATAAAATATGAACAAGCTGAAAAAAGTGGTTTCTATACCTACAGTATTAATAGTAATATTTAAAACAATATTATCAATTGAATATATAACACATATAATAAAATGTGTATATGAAAAATATATATATATATATGTTTCATTTGTTATTAAATCATGGGTTTATACAGTTTATAACTTATTCTTTCTTGAGTGAAGCCTGATCTGCCTTCATTTGAACTTAGATTCTCCGAACTGATCCATGAAATCTATGAGCCGGCAAATACGAGTTAATGATGTGATGGCCATGTTGTGAAGTCCAATTGGAGCTGATGTGTAATTTGGATGAAATATGTGTGCTGTGACCTCTGAATGCAGCACTGCTGTGCCAAAACAGAGATTCTGTGTATGCTGATGGCTCCCCCAAGATGCTTATTTACCCTATAAAATAACCTGTTTACAGAAATAGCACAATAATCAAGTTTACACGCTAGTTGTTTTCTACCATAGCTGAACACATTGATTCGGCTGCTGGAACTCAAACAACTATTCATTTATTTATTATTTTACTTAGTGTTATGCTGTGTTTAGTCAAGTGTTCTTTGCAGGATTATCACTCACTTGGTAAAAAATTTTATCCAAAGGCTCTTTCCACCATTTGAGAAACAGTGCACTTTAACTAAAAAAATAATAAAATAAAAGTGCATGGGTTTGTGCGCACGTCATGCTGTTCTGAGGTGTATGCTGTGTTGCCACAAATTGTTGGAATTTTCAGTAACGATTGATGGTACTTTTAAATTACAACTGTCTCACATACCAATTATCAAAGCTATATATATAAGCGGCTGAAAACCTGAGAGCATTAAAAACAGCACTAAAATGCAACATAAACATCTGAAGACGGAGCTTTGTGGCTCACAGTATAGTTTGTGAGGGTAAAGAGTAAATTAATGTTTAGCTGATATATGCATTTTAAATTCACAGTATTCCTCTCTCTTCATTCATTCATTCTAAAAGTATATTATAACTATTGGATGCCCTCATTTAGATAGTAAATGTGTGTGTGCGTGTGTGTGTGTGTGTGTGTGTACTGTATGTACGTTTATGTTACATTGTGGGGACCAAATGTCCCCACAAGTACAGTAAAATCTGCCATCTTTGACATTGTGGGGAGCGGCCTGCAGTCAACACACCTAAATTAAACACACCCGAAGTAGCTAATCAAGGTCTTAGTAGGAATACTTAAAACTTCCAGGCAGGTGTTTTGAGGCAAGTTAGAGCTAAACTCTGCAGGACACCGGCCCTCCAGGACCAAGTTTGGTGACCCCTGGGTTAGGGGACAGAAAATATAATTTGGTCAGTATAAAATCAATAGAAGTCTATAGAAAATCCCCAAAATTCACAGAAACAAATGTGTGTGTGTGTGTGTGTGTGCTTGCACAGTTGTGTAAAATATTATAAACTGCTTTTTGGGTGCAGAAGATAAGAATTCAACAGTATGTGGCACAATTCCTTTCCCAAAATGCCTTAAAGCATCATTATTCCTTTCAGAGGAGCCAGTATTGTGTTGATAGATTCCCACATCAGTGAAACAGTGTAAAAGCAGCAGTGTAGTTAGACTGTGAGAAATTAAAGAACAAAAAAAAAATGGAGCATTCCTAGTTCTAAACTTCATTTTATCTTCACCGCTCACGACGAGCATTTGTTTTTGTTTTTTTTTTGATAAAGAAAGCCTTCTGACTCATATTTTTGAGCGAAGTATGAGAAAAACAAATAAGCAATCAAACAAACACCCACAGCATCTGCAGGCACACCTCCACCCGTTCCACCTGTGCTAACGTACACATGTGGCCCATCACACGTGTCTGATGGCAGCGCAGCCGTGATTGATTCTTGATGGGCGGTACAGCGTGGCTGCTGTTTTTAAATCCCGATCAGATTTGCTTACGCTGCCATTTTTGTAGCCCACAGCCAACAGCTGACACTGCAGGTACCTCCCCTGCCTGTTTGTGTGTCTCTGAATGTGTGCGCAAAAGCCGCCGCAAATGCTCTAAGTGCTCCCGTTTAATAACAGACGGTGATAATTTAAGATGCATCGGTGGAGAACAGAGCACAAATCACAGCAGTGACGGCTCCATGGAGACAAAATGGAAGGAAGGGCAGTAGAGAGATAAATCACAGCAGGAGGGAGGGGAAAAAAGAAGAGGAGAAGCGGATAGGGATGAAAACAAGGCCTCCCTGCCGCGGTGTGTTTATATGTGTGTGCGCGTGTTTGTGCGATCAGTGATGAACAGACTGTGATGTCTCCAGTGAACGCTAGGCATGGCACATGCTCCCTCCTGTACAGTGTTTACAATGATCATTACTGCTTCACTGCCATCGTAATGATGACCACAGAGACTAGTCTGGCTCTCCCTTTGAGACGTCTCTCTCTGTCTGTCAATGACCCACTCATACAGAACCTAGCGGCCTGCTGGTGCTTGGACCGGGGAGGTCTGCAATACCTGGAATAAGCTTACTGTTAGCATTCCTGTTGATCCCAATAGTAGTCTGTCTCTCTCTCTCTCTCTCTCTCTCTCTGTGTGTGTGTGTGATTTTATTTATTTTTTGTCCTGGAGGTGATATAGAAGTTCAAGCACGTGCCCCAACACACTGCAAAAGTTTATTTCATTCCTGTAAATCTTAAAACACAATGCAATGCTTAATTCAACATACGAATAAAACACTGGTGAAAAATCAATGCGGAAAATGCCAAAGTACATTGAGCCCTACTTTATGGACTTGTCTTAGCGTGCATAGGTTCCATGGAAGGAAACTGTGCTAATGCTATTTGCATTGAGTAAACGATTATTAGACGAACGTGAGTTGAAGGACTGTTGAGTAATAATGTACGTGCGCTTACTTACTCTTACTGCCGGAATGAGTACTGGTAAATCATATCAGTTGTAGCTGTTTGATCAGAAGTTGGTGAGGTAAATAGCCAAACTGCTCCATTCTGCTGACAGCCGCCATTTGTTTGGCGGACACTATCTTGTTTATGGGCCTCCACGAGGAGGAAAGAGATAAGGGAATTTTAGAATTCATTAATGCGAGGCGTTACTCTTTGCGTCAGCATCTCTTTCACATGTAGAATGAAAAAAAAAACTTGCTTTAATTAAAATAATGAACAACAGCACTGCCTTCAGAGGAAGCTGAGGAGAGTGAAACAGAACTTAAGTCCAACTTCATTTCTCAAAAGGAGCATTCGGGACATCAGGAGTGTGCGCTTTGAAGCCATTCCCACCCAGAAATGACTTTCCTGATGAAGTACAGGGGGAGGCTGGGAACAGATGAAATTCATATTTGAAGAAGTGTGGCAGTCAGGTGGAGATACCATGCAGATCAGTGAGGCATAGGGAGTTGATTTTAATGGAGCCGCTCTCTCACTCCGCCTTGGAGGTGGCTTTCCGTCGCTCATAAATCATGCTGACCCACTCCTCCGCTCCGTGCGTTTTCTCTCCTTGTCGTAATTTATGGCCCAACGGTCAAATTGCTACAAAAAAGTCATTCAATTTATAACTTTTAACCTCTGGACTGAAAACGAGAATTGACGGTGAGGCAATTAAAGTGCAAGCAGTTTTTCAACACACAAATACGCACACGGAGGGATGGCTTTTATCGTCAGCGAGGTGCTTGCCTTAGTGACATTATCATATCGATTGTCACACACTGATGCCACGGTTTGCTAATATTAGATTAAGTCCCATGTTGCCAGTCGCTCCATTAATGGGGCAATAACTAGCATTTCCCATAATAAATTGATGAAAGATTAATAATAATGAACATTACTTACGGGGCAGTCATTACTAAAAGTCTCATGCTGATTTGCCCTTATCGACTCGGAAGGCTCCGAAAGCAATTTTTTTTTTAAATAGTGTTTAGCTCCTAAATTGAAGTTAATATCCTGTACCTCTTTCATGAGCCAATGTGACCGGCTGACAGCCAATAAAACAGAAAGCATTGCGGCAGACAAGAAAAACAGAAAGCTACTTTTTATGTGGCCCTCTACAGTCTCTGATCTGAGTTGGCATACTACTAACAGGACCGGATCTTTCCTGTCAGACACCAGCGGTATGGATGAGTGAGTGAGTGACTGATTGATTGACTGAAAGAGATTCCTTCAGAGAGAGAGAGAAAAAAAAAGGCTAAGGTGAGAAGAAAGGGGAAAGCACCTGAGGTGAGGAAAAGTGAGATCAGAGATGAGGCAAGAGGAGAAAATAGCAGTGCAGATAGAAGAAGAGGTAGATGGAAAGGAAGGGTCAAGAGAAGAGAGCAGCTCAGAATAACTTCTGCTCTTGGCTCTAGTTTGTGTGTGGTAAGTTTGGATAGTAGCCATGTTTTTGGTGGGCGGGATAAGACAGTGTCCCATTCACGCAGCGATAAGACCGAGAGCTAATAGAAGCCTCTGCTCATTAAAGTACTGTAATTTGAAACTAAATATAGGAGATAACAGACTGTATTATAACCTTGTTTAGACATGACTTTGAGGGACTTTGCAGGTGAAACAACCAGTGCTGCCGGCCACCAGCATATGTTGTGTTTGGGATGCTGCTGTCTTGCTTTACCATACTTTCTGGGTCTTTTCAACAAAATGTGAGTGGAGCATACTTTTGGAGCATTGTGTAAGGATGCATGATATTACAATTATGTTTTATACTACATTAAAATAATTATTTATTATGAATTATTTTGTTATGGTTGATATTGTTATTATTTATTTTTATAAATTGAAAATAAATAAATCAATTTAAATGCTGCAATTTAGGCATCACAATATAAAAGTTTTATAGTTTTTATATATTTTAATTTTAATTTAGTCCTGTGATGAAACCTGTGATTAGAACCTGTTTTTTGTTTTAGCAGATTTTATGTGTAGGGAGTTCAAAAGAACAACATCTATTTAAAAGAGAATAAATTAATTTATTAAAACAATAATAATAAAAATAACAACATCAGTTAATAATAATAATAAAAAAAAAACTTTTTAAAGATAGTGTACATTATTACAAATAAATATTCATTAAGAAATTTGAATTCATTTTAAATAATACAGACAGTAATAGTAAATAGTAATAACACTGTTAATGTTAAAAAAAATAAAATAAATAAATAACTTGAAGCTTTAGATGATGGCAGCGATAATATTAGTGTAAAAACAGGAAGCATACAAAAAAATCACATACGGTAACAATGCATAATATTGTGCATCCCTATGTTGTCTCTTCAGAAATGCTCCATCGCACAACATATTTAACACATAATGCAACTGACCATGTGATAACAAAACAATCATAGTACTAACTAGAAGTCTATTAGTCAGAATAAAGAAAAAAACATAAATTTTTAACAAATGAAAATCCATGACAGATGAATATGAGTGTGGGAATGATGTGGAATTTAAAGAGATGGGAGAGTTCCTTTCACCTATTGTAATCTCAAGTGGCTAATACTCTTTTTTTTGTATTCTCTCTGCTCTGTAGATGTGTGTTAAAAATGTCAAATGGTCATATTATCAAACAGATGCATCAACTAATGTAAATCTGTCCGGGTTTCAATTCATATTAAAAGGGTGATTTGCCCAGCTGGACATCTCTTATATGTAGTCTTACCTAAAGTGTGATGTTAAAACGTACAGCATATTGATCGGTCCGCAGACTCTGAGAGGTGACAGTGAATAGTGTTCATCATCCAGCATTGCTTGCTCAGCCAGATGGCTGCGGTGACATGCAGAACACACATCACACACAGGCTCATCACCCGCTCTCTCATTTTCACACACACTTTCTTGCTCACGCCCACACACCAACTCCTTGTGCACTTTATGCATACTCCGATGCACTTTCTCAATATGCCAGTTGTCAGTGCAAGTTACTGTGGCAGCATTTTGCCAGCTGCTTACCCATCCGTTGTAGCTTTTATAATTTTTCTCTTCTTGGTTCTCAGTCCGAGGTCACATGTGTCAGAAACTTCCCCATTAATCTTAATTCTGTCAGGTTTAATGCTCTGTAATACCTCTCTTCTTTCATGTCCGTCTTTTTCGTTGTTGCTGGAGGGTTGGGTAAAATTCTGAATTTAAAAATGGTTTGCCTTTTAGTTCATGGGTTAAAATTTGAACTGAAATCACATGGAATTAAAATGACTGAATTGCAATTCAGATGAATTAAACATGGTCACACAACAAAGGAATTTAATTTGTTATGCAACAAATCAAAAATAATTATATCTGCAAGGTGCACTCAATAATGTTTTGTACAAATTACACTGATATGGTAATGGACTGTGACCTAGCAGCAATGATTAATTTATTTCATGATCAAAAGTGTCTGATAATAGGGCTACTGAGATGAAGCAAATTGTCTCAGATGGTCATGTGATCCTTACAGTTTTGACCCTTCGAGGCATTCTGTTCCATGTGAATCGCATCATATGAGAGTTTTATCTATATTAAACAGATATCACAAAAGTGTCATTCACTTCTTTATCTGATGCTTTTTAATGAAAAAAAAAATGGCTGTGAGCAACTTTAATTCTAACTAATCATTCCTATTTATACCTTGATCTGTAGAATTGAACAATTGATGCAAGTCAAAAAAAAAATAAATATATATATATATATATTTTGTATTTAATTTAGAAAATAAAACAAACAAGCAAACACAAAAAATAGTTTTTTTTTTTCTCTCAGAATTGTGACTTTAAGTGATAGTTCACACAAATAGCAAAATTATGTACTTAAAAACTGACCCTCATGTTGTTCCAAACCCGTAAGACCTTTGGAACACAGTTTAAGATATTTAAGATTTAGTCCGAGAGCTCTCAGTCCCTCCATTGAAGCTATGCGTACGGTCTACTGTCCATGTCCAGAAAGGTAAGATAAACATCATCAAAGTAGTGCATGTGACATCAGAGGGTCAGTTAGAATTTTTTGAAGCATCGAAAATACATTTTGGTCCAAAAATAGCAAAAACTACCACTTTGTTCAGCATTGTCTTCTCTTCCGTGTCTGTTGTGAGAGAGAGTTCAAAACAAACCAGTTTGTGATATCCGGTTCGCAAACGAATAATTCGATGTTATCGGAATTTTTTTGAACCAGTTCACCAAATCGAACTGAATATTTTTAAATGGTTCACGTATCCAATACGCATTAATCCACAAATGACTAAAGCTGTTAACTTTTTTAATGTGGCTGACACTTCCTCTGAGTTAAAATAAACCAATATCCTGGAGTTATTCATTTACTAAAACAGTACATTGACTGAACTGGTGTTGAAGAGAGAACTGAAGATGAACACTGAGCCGAGGCAGATAATGAACAATAGACTGACTCGTTCATGAGTCAAGAACCGGTTGCATCGGTTTTCGGATCACCAGTAGTTCTTTCAGACAGTTCGATTCAATAAACCGGGTTTAAGAAAATGGTTCACCAGTTCTTTTGCGCCGGCGTAATGGCATCATTGGCGATGATTGCCCTTGATTCAAGCCTTCGGTTTACCCACGCTCATAACACTAGCACAGAATCAGTTCAGAATCAATCACCAAAAGTATCAATCACTGCTCATTCCTGACAGGCTGCTTGTATGGGCAGGGAGTTTTTGCCCAGAACTGAACCATACCTCCAAACCAAACTGTATGCTAAGTGTCATTTTGACGATAGTGTTCCTGACAGCAATCCAATTCATTTTTTCAGGTTTATATGTAAAAAGGCTTGTGTTAGTTCCTGTGTTGCTGTGCTTGCCTATAGTTTAGCATGTTGTTGTTTTCTATGTGGAGCGCTTCCTAGCGATCTGGCACCCCAAGATTCAAAAATATTATTAAATATTTATGAAACTGCATTCATGTTGAACCCACATTTCAAGCAGTGCAATCAAACACTGGGACCTGGAAGAACATTCAGATAGAATACTCAACATGATCCTCACCCCAAAACCAGTCGTCTCAGGAGGGTGACCTACTTTTATGCTCTCTTAGTTTTAATAGGGCCTCACAAGCTGTCACCCCGCTTTTTCATCGCAAAGAGTCACGTTATAATAAAACTTCCGAGCAGAATTTTGTTTGTCTCACTGATCTCACAGACACCCTCTGATCTGTAAAAAAGTTATCTATCAGCGAAGCAGAGTTATATTTGTGTTATGTCAGATGTTCAGCGTTGTTCTGTCTCGCATAATTTGACTGCAGTTAGACAAACAAGAGTTGCAGCAGCTCTGGACTCCTGAATGCCTATTTGAAACGGTTCTTGCTGTAAATTGACACATTCTCTGTGGTAGACGGTTGTTCGGAGAGCACCATGACACCAGTCGTAATGAGAATACATGGTATCCGGTTGCTGCGGCTCTCGCACTCCAAAAGTTGAATTGGTTTTGAGCCTTTGGAAGGTCACATTGCAATGCTGTCCCACTTTACTGACACAATTAAACATTGTTAGGATGGCTGCTCTAAAAAACGCACACACGCACACGAGTCACTTCTTATATTTCCTTCTGCTTCTTTTCATTTCTATCAGATTGGCTGAAAAGCTTTACAAAGCCATTAGGAAGGAAATGGCCCTGAAGAGCGCCGACGTCCACCTTTCCAATAGTTTATCTCAGGAAATAGAAAGATGTGGGCTTTTTTGCCCTCTGTAAATTGTTATTAAAAATAATAATCTGTCAATTGAAATGTTACATTTGACAGACACTTTTATTGTAGGTTTTTTTGGGTTATAAGAAAACAATGTAGTTTTGTTATCTCCGGCATCCAGCTTGGTGTTGGAGTCAAGTAGTGTTTAAACACTTAATTAATTCATTTTGATTAGCTGATATATATATATATATATATATATATATATAGGCGCACACACACATATATATATTAATCTTTTTTTGAAGGCAGTGGTTGGGTCGTTTAAGTGGTTATAAAGAATGTATCAATGGCTAAACTAAACACACAATGGTTAGCATCCATGCAGAGCAGGCAAACTTTAGATAAACAGTTATTTGCTGTCTATTAGAGGACAGAGAGAGATGGTGAAGGAATGATTGCAAAAGATAAAGAGACTAGTTTGTCCTCTATTTTGTGAGTAATTAATGTCTTCACTTTACCAAACCATTTTGCCAGATATCTACATGGGGACCTTACACAAAGTTGTTGAAGGGGGATGACTTCTTCAGATAAGAGTGATATTGAATTATCTGTGACTGAGATTACCATCAAGGGCTTCAGAGTTAATCAGCATATCGATTTTGATGGCGTTTAGTATGCTAATCAGGGTGAGGTGTGCCACTCCCTCTCTTTACAGGCGCACAGAGGCCAGGCAGAGAGGAATGGAGAAAATACATTATCTATTGCAGTACATTGCACAGTACTTTCTCTGACCTTTACAAGGTTGTGAAACAACGGCCTGACTTAACAAATATAGATGACTTCATTAAAGAGCTTAAAGAGAACATTTCCACACACGTCTTGGGCATGTAATTGATGGCTTGTGTGAGTGTGTCTGAATCTGCCTTGGTTTATATTAATGTTGCAACTATGGGTACTTTTATGCACTTCAGTGGGTTGACTTTTATTAAAACTAACAGATTTTTTTTCTTTTTTTCTTCATATGAAGGTTAAATTTAGAAGTGTTATTTATTTATTTTTTCAATTAATTTACTGTAACTCATTCATTTATTGCTGCTACTTTATTTAATGTTTAGATATGTATGTGTTTTTTTTTTTTTACCATATTCCCTGAACTTTTTTTTTTTCTGTCCATTGGTCATGTCATAACATTGCAATTTCTGTATTACTTTATCTATCTATCTATCTATCTATCTATCTATCTATCTATCTATCTATCTATCTATCTATCTATCTATCTATCTATCTATCTATCTTATCTATCTATTTTTGATTTCAGTCTTAGTTATTGATTTATTTATTTCTATATTTTTGGCTCATTTTATCTGCAAATAAAATGCACCTGATAATTCTGTACACCGTGCACAGTTTATCACTTTCAGCCTTCATGGACAATTATATTTCACTTATAAAGGATTACATACAAAATGAATAGCAGTTATTAAGACTGATGTGGTTTGGAATCAGAAAATCAACATGCCTAATAATTACATTACAATAAATAAATAAAATATATATATATATATATACATACGTGTGTGTGTGTGTGTGTACATTTTTTAAAATTACTATTATTATTTTATTATTATTATTATTATTATTATTTGCAGGTTTCTATCTTATAAAGGGTTAAAAGTGTCCACATTTGAAAAATTAAACAATTTGCATTATGATGTCAAAGCCACAAGGTGTTGCTTATGAATGCATTCTCACACACATACAAATTCGCACACACACATGCACAAACACTAGAGTCTAATTTGTCCGCGAGTCTGCTCAATATAGATAACGGAGCTTCTAGCGGCTGAAAATGAATTTGTCTTCCTTCACACCGGTATCACCATCCATGTCCACTAATTTGCTCATACATTCCTTCAATAAACACATCTCATCCAGTGTCTCCAACAACTCTAAATCTTTATTACATATATATGTAGCTAAGTAGAAAATGCCCTTATTTGCAGAAACAAATATAAAGACCATTAGCTACAGAAACAAGCTTTATGAATACATTTACCAGAGTAAAATTCGAATGAGAATAGATCACATTTCCTACGTGACACAGTCCCTACGTGCGCTGACGTTTGAGGATTTCACAGCTAAAGCTTGTACGCACAAAAGCCGTGTACTGGAAGATGGATTGCAATGTTCAAAGATGCCTACGGAAGGGGTCATATGACAAAGGATTTGCTCTCTTTGAGCTAATAAGCGCAAGAAAGTAGAGAAATAAAAGCAAATGACTTTGAGGATTTAAAGGAAGGAGGGACGTCCTTAATCACAAACGCTTCCCCTCCCCGTGCCACTGTGGGTCTTTCTTCTTCCTCCTCAGCCTCTTGCTTTCTTCCTCATCCCTCTCTTAATTCCTCTCCTCCTGTGTTCCAGAGAGGGAGAGAGGATCTCCCAGGGGGTTAGCACATCTGCTTTGATCAGGGTGTCAGCATGAGTGTTTCTCGTCGGCGCGTGTGTGTGCTAAATAAATCATTTACACTATGAGTACCCCGCTAGCTTTCAGGCCTCTCTAAAGACTTACATCATGCAGTGCCACAAGGACATTTTCTGAATCCCGCATCTGCGGGATTGACAATGGTTCGGATGGCCCCCTGTGGCGTTCCTGCTTGCTCCCTGTCATTAAACACTTCCTCTCTGGAGGAACAACGCACGAATTAACAAATCTGATGTCATATCTATAAACATTGGGGAATGTAAGTTGTCTTTGATACAGAGCGTGTGTGTATCCAAGGATCTTGCCATATTAGGGCCGTCTGGATGTGTTATCGTGAGACGTGTAACTGACAGACAAGTCAGCAACATGGTGCAACACCTTGTACTCCTGTGCAAACAGACTTTTGGCTTCTGAAATAGCTGTAAATGGACTTTACAGATTGGCTCCAAAACCAATGTTGCTCAGATCCCTATAGCAGTGGTTTGTTCAGAAAATGGATGTTTTTATTCAATTTTATTTATTTATTTATTCATTCATTTGTTAGCTCTTTTTAGACCGCATTTGAGCAGTTTGACTCACTACCGATCCTTATTCTAATTCAGTGCTTAATAGCCTAAGAAATACACTGAAATCCTTCACAAAATCAGCTCATCACACCTTGTTGTCTTGCTTATGGCATTCAGTGCTTGTTGTTTCAATGCTGTTGGCTTAATATAAACATCAGTGGGTGTAGGCTGTCTCACAGTATACTTGTATCACTTTCTGGTTCCAAAATTCCACTGATGTAAATGGTTCAGGTGAAAATAGACTTCTGTTGTTTCTAATGCCAGTTTTAGATCAGTTCTGTTTTATGTACACAACCATTTAAAAAAAAAAAAAAAAAAAAAAAAAAAAATATATATATATATATATATATATATATATATATATATATATATATATATATATATATATATATATATATATATGTGTGTGTGTGTGTGTGTGTGTGTGTGTGTGTGTGTGTGTGTGTGTGTGTGTGTGCGTGCGTGTGTGTGCGTGTGTATGTGTGAGTACACACATACACGTTTAAGTAGTTAATGAGAATTCTTAAATTCATCACATATACTTTGAGATAAAAGTAAGTTAAAATACTTTTTATGATTTCTATTTCTATCAATTATAAAGGGTCTGTTCAAGGCGATTCAATCGATCGTTTTTCAGTGCATGTCAAAAATTCTCTAGTTGGAGAGGCCATGTTCAGCCCATGAAAAGATCCACTTTTCAAACAAAAAAAATTAACTGTCAGATTGTCAAAGAAAAAAGATGCAGAATTTCTGTCGTACTAATAATTTGATATGATTAAGAAATAGATTTGTTGCCAAGGATGTACAAAATGGTCACCCACTGTCTGTTCTAATCACATTGGAGATTAATTTATGCTCCAAGATGTACAGCACGCTGTACTAGAAACTAAATAATACAAAATCTTTTCTTACTTTTCTTATCTTGTTTCCAGCCAAAATATTGAAAAAGTTTTGAATCAGGAAGGATTTTCTAGACAAGTAAAATGATTCTTGTTTAAAAAAAAAAGAAAAAAAAAAAAAACTAAATTAAGTGAGATTTACAGCTAAGTAATCTCCCAATGGGGTAAACAAAATAATTTTGTTTTCTGTTTGAAATAAGATTGTTTACTCCATTGGCAGATTATTTAGCTTGTTCTAAGCAAAAACTTAATTTAATGTTCTTTAAAAAAAATAATAATAATAATCACTACTTGTCCAGAAAATCATTTTTGATTTAAAATGTTTTAGATATTTAAGATCAAAACAAGACAACAAATCTAAGTAAGAAAATCGTAATAATAAAAATAATAATTATTATATATTTGTTTGCAGTACTAAGAGATTATGAAATGCCAAAAGTGCTTAATTTAACAGAAAATTGTTGGCAAATTTGCTCCAGTGCTTACTTTAGATAAGTATGCTATTGAAAGCTGACAAAAAAAAAAAAAAAAAAAAAAAAAAAAATGGGTCAGGCATTTTAGTTGCCTTTTTAGATGATTTTTATTAAAAACAAACAAGCATTTCTCCTTTTTATACACACTCACACACACACACACACACACACACACACACACACACACACGCACACACACACACACACACGTTTGTTTTTGTGAAAAGTGGGCACATCCCATAGGCGTAATGGTTTTTATATTGTTCAAACTGTATATTCTATGGCTGTACACCAACCCTACACCTAACCCTAACCCTAACACTCACAGGAAACTTTGTGCATTTTTACTTTCTCAAAATAATAATAATAATAATAATAATAATAATAATAATAATAATAATAATAATAATAATAATAATAATTATTATTATTATTATTATTATTATTATTATTATTATTATTATATCCAATTTAGATGCATATAACTTATTTCTTGCTAATCTTTTAATAACTAAATAACTCTCTCTCTAACACTTAACTAATTCCACTGATTGTCATTTCCTATAATTACTAATTATCATAATTAAACAAATTTGAAACATACTTTGTTTTTCCATACTTTTGAATGCATTAGGGGGTGTCATGGCTAATTAAGTAAATTAGTCTGCTAAAGAAACATCTTCTCTCTAACTAAATTTAATTTTTATTTTTTGGCAGAAAACAGTATACCATTGAAGTATGAATCTGTGTTAATGGAGAATGTGAGGCAGATATGACTTCTTCTTCTTCTTCTTCTTCTTCTTCTTTCTGTTTGTCTTTCACCACAACAACCCAGTAACAAAAATGCCCTTGCATCTTCCGCTTGGTCTATTGCCAATTCTCTAAGGAAAATGCAAAACACATAATTAGTAGCCGAAACAGCATACACTTGAATGTGAAATGTGTGCGCACATGTCCATCTCATAGTAAATTTTTAGCTTTTACCATAGTTCATTGAATATTTATGTCTATGATGGGACATCTCCAAATTGCTGCTAGGTAGATGCTAATGATTTTCTTTGCCTGTCATGACGATTTTGAAAACGTATTATGGCCAAATGTAAAATTTACACATTGGGAATTAATAAAGGGAACATTTAGTGTCTATAAACAATAAAACACTTTTAAAGGAACAGTAAGAATAAGTATAGCCAAAAATGAAAATGTACTGTTGAGCTGTTCAGACTGATAATTTCTCTTCGGTGTATAATATATCTCAGTTTATACTGTCAGGAGCCACTGGGATTGATTTTGTGTTTTCTGTATCTGCTTTTTTGACTGTGAAAGTCTCTTGTATTTTTTGAGTTTTGAAAGAGATCAATTGTAGCAGCATATGTTGTGTCTCGGTAAACTATGGAAGCTGTATGTGATTTTTCCTTACAGTTTCTTTTTTAATTTCCGTTGTTTATCCTCTCGCTGCCTTTTTCTGGCATACAATACATATTGTTAACAAAGGTAATTAGTCTGATATTTATCTGATTTGTAATTATGTTTCGGCTCATCATAATTCATCATCGTGTCAGAATGTAGCAGAACAATTATAAGAAATTATGAAGTCCTATAGAGTGCAAATGACATAATCACATGCAAATAATAATAATAATAATAACAATAACAATAATAATAACAATAAACACACACAAGTGTCCATAATGTCTTCTTCCAAGAATGCAATTTAAACCCGCACACAAGAATAAGTGATCATGTGTGTGTGGATGGATTTCTGTTTACTCATAAAAGAACCCCTGCCAAATGTCTGTCAGAGGATGTTCTGTTCCTGTCACTGGTTCACACCTGGCTTTGTCAGCACAGGTGTGTGTGTGTGTGTGTGTGTATGCGTGTCTATGGGTTAGGACTATTTTGCTCCTTTTTTCTCATTTAGCAGTGTCATTCACTGATCAAAACAGAGACTATAGTCTTTGATCACTTAATCAAGCAGTACAGAAGCACCAAACTAGATCTTTGTACTGTAGATCATTTAAATATCATACAAAAAAATGCAAATAAATAAAAGCTTTTTATGACTGTACAGAGAGGGAAAGGGACAGGTCAGTACACTTTATGTTAACGTTTTCATCGTGTCGTTGTAAGAACATCCTCACCGTGTGCCCATAATGTTGAAGGAACATCATCCTCCAGGTTTTATTTTGAGCAAACTTCTCTTCCCTGGCGTTTTAAATTTTACATGTTCATATTTAATTTAGGTTAGGCTAGTATCAGTTATTAAAATATATAGTGATGAATGGAAAACTTAAAGATAAAGATACATATACACTTTAAATATCAGATTTTCCCATTGTGTAATTTGTAATCAAACACTGTCATTCACAACCATTGTTTCATTTGTAAATTGTTATATGTTTTTTGTTTTTGTTAGTTTTTTTGTTTTTAATTAATATTTTAAGTAAAGTGATAATTGTCATTCTCACCCAATGTTTCAGTTGAGAAAAAAAAAAAAATGAAGTGTTTATGAATGATTTAAAGTGTAAAAGCTTTATTAGCATGGTTGTGGGCATTCAGAATAATACCAAAACATATATTCTATTTTATTAAGTACATAAATGGATGATAAAAAAAAAGTTTAAGAGATAAAAAAAAAAAAAAAAAACATTGAACATAATATTAAATATAAACAATTGTTAAATATATAATATAATATAATATAATATAATATAATATAATATAATATAATATAATATAATATAATATAATATACAGTGAAATATTAATTACATTAGAGCATAAAAAATTATATATATATAAAAAAAAAACTACTAATAAAACATAACGTCGCTGTCCGATGAAAACCACGTATGTCCATTTTGCCGATTTTGAGATTTTTTGACGGATTGAATGTCCAGGTTCATTTCCGTATACAGTATGCTTCACATATCTAAATGGCCAATGAAAAGTTGTGAAATCATGTCATCTGATTTTCACGTATATCCATTTGGTGTCAAAGCTGTCAATCACGCCGCGTATCTCCCGCCCTGTGGAAGCATCTCGCCGGTCTCGTAAAGTTTCATCGAAGCTCAGCACTGGATAGCCGAATAACACCGTGAGGTAAAGTAAATAAACATAGCCTGGTGAGACAATGACTTTCCTTCATCGAGGTAAACGTTTCCCCCCTGACGCCAGACGTACGTCTAGGAGTGACAAAATTACGGTAGGACTGTGCAAACAAAGTATCTGTCTAGCATTACCATGTCAGTGTTAGGGGTGTGACGGTTAGTATATAACCGTGAGTTGAACACCGTCATTAGAACTTTATAACCGCCAAAACCGTGTCACTAAAATATTTTTTACAAACATTTTTTATCAAAAATTATTTTCATTTTTTAGATAGGATCATCAGATGCGCAATATATCGGGAGACATGGTTTTTACCACTTAATGAAGTTTTGTAAATCGTCAGACATGATATTTACCACTTCATTAAATTTTGCTTTGTAGAAAACCTTTCTTAAAAACGAATTTCGTTTTGAACAAATTTTATCTTAATTTTAATAGATGTTTCATCAACCAATTGCATGTATTTTAATAAATAAAAAGCAAATATAGCAGACAATGATAACCGTGACATGGAAGCACTGTGAACTAGAGCGCATCTCATTGTAAATGAAATTCAGCGTAGGCCTATGCCTCATACTCTAGCATTAAATGTTTTTGCTGCATCCTTTCCAGAACAGACAATTGCTTTTTTTTTTTTTTTGCGGCTCGCATCAGCAAAGCATAGACCGCAAAACAATCAGCGGATGGCGGGCGGGTGCGGCTTTGAAATTTGCTAAAAAAAACTTTGGCTCGGATGATGAGTTTTGTGACAGATCTCCTTAATAAACGGAGGTCTGAAATCTCTGCCCCTTTACCGATCAGAGCGCGCGCTGAAACGGAGTTAACCCGCTATCTCCAAGATCAACCAATTGACTCTACGGCAGATCCACTAGCATGGTGGCGAGACAATATGAAACAAAATGAAACACGCTATGCCCCCCCCCCCCCCCCCCCCCGACGGTTATGTTATGAACCGTCACATTTGACTCACGTCATAACTGTCATCACCAATTCTGAAACCGGCACACCCCTAGTCAGTGTATTGATTCATTGTCACTTCATAGTTTGCAAGAGACATTTAATAAATTTATAATTAATATTAAATAAACTAAGCGTATTTAATAAACTAAGACGTAGGCTATTTAATAAACTGAGCGTATTCATCTGTCAATATGAAACGTGACTTGGCCATTCTAATTAATGATCGGAAGAACGCGTATCGACCACCATTACTGTAAAATATGCACGTATGTCCATTTAAACTCAATTTTGGTCAAATGTGGATTATATCATTACACTGGCAAGAATATGGTTACATGTAAAGATGCCGTACCAAGTATGACAACGCTACATTCAACTGCTTTTGAAATACAGTGTTTTTTTCACTTCCTGAAAAGTAACCGTTTTGGACATACGTGAGTTTCATCGGGCAGCGACGATAAGTAACACAATTTTGTAGATCTCTCATTCATCTGAAGTTGAGTGTGTCCAGGTTTATCTTTAGAAGAAGCCCTGAGGAAAGATGATAGTCTCCGGGGCCTGTAAAGACCAGAGGGGCTTCAGACAGAAGCTCAGGGTGGTGCTGGAAGGCAATATTCAGAAAGTAGCGCTTTCTCTCTCTCTCATCTCAGGAAAAGGGCATCGAACCTAGCTACACTTCGAGGACAAAATATGCTAAAAAATGTCCCCAAAGTTTAGTTAAATCTAATAAAACCTTTATTCAGGGTTCTTCTCAAAAGTGATGCATTATATGGTAAATGATCATTTGTATTTACCTATTTGTTTTTACTTTTATGTTGTTGCATTGTATTGCAACTTAATCATTATAACTGCCTTGCTTAAAGGAACAGTTCATCCAAAAATGAATTTTCTGTCATTTACTCATTCTCACTTCATTCCAAAAAGCTGCAAAAATGTGTTCCTGGATGCATTCTTCTGAAAGAGTATGAAGATTAGGAGCAGATTAAAGTTTAACTGAAAATCTTTCCATCTGATATAGCTCTTATCTCATTCATGTTAATGTTAATACTAAAGTAATTTTTTTTTTTTTTTTTTTTTTTTTTTTGTCCTTTTTGCGTGTGTTTGTGTATAGAAAAGGGCAGTGTGAAATATTGCAGAAATGTGTTCCAATACAATATATGCCAATTTGAAAGGCTTGATAATCATACAGTACATGAAGAGAACACAAATCATCTGTCATAATGAAACCCAAAAATAAAAGACAAACCACCAGTGGATGCTGATTGATTGGTTTATATTATAGTGTTATCAAGCATTCCGCGCACATACAAACACACACAAACATGTTTGATCATTCCTAACACGGCTCTAATGCTCCCTCTGCTTCTCGGGAAGTAAAAAGAAAGCAAATCAAAACAGACTCTTCATATTTGTTTATTGAAAGAGTGAGTGAATGAGTTTGATTAAAATCATTAAAGCATGGCACACTGTTAGGGCTGGAAATGAAAGTGTGATTACCTCCGCCATGCGTGGCTGACTGTGAAAGAAGAGGCATTCACCCTGCCTCTGCTCCCTATTTACTAAAGAATAATGATGTGCTTATAAGTTCCCCGAACTGCCAATTTGTTGTTTCTTTAACAAAACATATTGAAAGTTATCCTGCAAGTCCTGCTTATGTGTGGTCACAGCAGACGTGAAGAAATAAATAGCTAAATCAAATGATGGGCGATGCATAATGCTCCAGATAGACAGAGGTGAAATAAAGAAATGTCAGCGCTAACAGAGGACATGTGAACGAGTAGGGACATTGACCACTGGCTCATTATCTCTGGGCCAAGTGGCAGAAGAGAGCAGACAACTGGCCATATGATGTGGATTTTCAGCTTCGGTATGGACACTTTTCTCTCGCACAACATTAGCAACGTTACCTTAAACAATGAGGCATTATGTGGAAAATAAGAACAGAAAATGATATACAGGTGCAGAGAGCCAAGGACTTCAGCAAGGTCAGGATCAAATGATATGTAATTATGTTTTACATCCAGTGTTCAGTGATTTCTCTAGATGCTCTTAAACACAAGTGTCCTTGCTTACCAGACTGGCTTGATAACCACTTACGGGTGTCTCCGAGACACATTCGGAAATATAAACTGTCAGTAATGTATTCAGCTGCCATTCTCTGGAAGGGGAAAACATAGTTCTGAGTTTTAGGCGTTTTGTTTTTCTTCCATCAGCCTGATGAAAACACAACTACAGTGTGTCACCATAATTATGTCAGTGCGGAATAAATGCTAACACTTCCACTGCAAAATTGTATCCACTAATACAGACAGTATGTTCTGGAGATTTGCTATTCTTTCTTGTTAACTGTGATTTATATGCTATCTTCACCCCTTTTCCACCCCCTACAGAGTGTCAACACATCGTTTCAGTGTAATCGTGTTTAATACCTCTTGTATAACTAATCATTCCTCCACCATATTCACAGTTTCATCCGGCTCCTGTAGGGTCAGGAGCAGGGCCAACTTTAGGAAAAGGCATTGCATTTGTCAGTGCTTTTATAAAACATCTTTCTGTCCTTTGCCCTTTAGTATATGGATGGCAGAGTGCAAAATACAGAGATCAGAGATGCTTTAACCTGTTAAATGTCACCCCGTCCCGTATACGGGACGCCTACGTTGACTATACTATATTACAATCAAATTGAATCTAATCTTGACAAACTATATATCGTTGGAAAGGTCTAAGACTCCCAAATATATATATTATACCAATATTGTTTGTTAAAAATTATGTAGGAAAAGTAATAGATGAATTTATGACAAGAGTGCACCCTCAGAAATCTACATTACAAAAGGAGTTTTGACCTTTGTTTAAAAAAAAAAGACTTCCTCGTTGCCTTTTTCTCTATCACATTTTAGAAATCATCAGAAGTTATATATCACTTGAAAACATAAAATCTCAAAATTCATCCTTTAAAACCCATTTTAAAATCAGACATTGCATTACAATGTAAATGGCACATCAAAATCATGTTACAAAATGTTTTCAGTCATGAAATATAAAAATTTAGGTTTGTATCATGCACATTCAAGTCTATCTTCAAAAACGTGAGTGACAGTTATCAGGTTAAATTTTCAGCAATACATTTTAAAGGGATAGTTCACACAAGCGCACCTAAAAAAGGAAATGATGTTATCATTACAAGTTTGTTCTCTCATTGTTTATGCATATGTACTTTTTGGAATATTTGAGTAGTTTAAAAAATATGGATGTTTTGCAACATTTAAAACATGAAGTATGCAATTAATGGCAATCCCAAATCCTATATATAATATTCCTAAACATATGTAAATTTGCAAAGTTTTTTAATCGTAAATTAATTGTGTTGTAGATGCTTTCAATACATTAATATTTTAGGGTTTATGTAAATATAAATACATTTATGTGTGGTAGAACCACTTTCTACATAAACAGGGTCTAGTGCTCTGTTTGGTCTAAAATAATTATTTTTGGGGGGGCTGAACTGTTCCTTTTATGCCCCAGTTTACGCTCTTATATTATCTAAATCGTTGTCACTTATGGACACTGCATTAACATCCATACAAATCAAGAAAACAAACTAGTGTGCAAGCAGCACTTTTAAAGTCACTCACTTTCTGCGTCTTAATCCTCCTGTACTCGGAGAACTGAATGAGCTGTACTTTCACTTTGTGTGATTGTGTGGCTAATTGAAGCACAACACATAATATAATAGATAATCACAGAGATAATGTGCACCAAACGTGTAAGTGTGTGAGCGAGTCAGTGTGTTTTACTTCTTTCTGGTGATTAATCACTCCTTGCATCATCATGCGTGAAGCAGAAAGTACACGGGCGTGAATGATGCTAACGTTCTCCTTGGTTGCGTCAAAATACATTATCCGTTCATGCCCGCACTGGCATATACTCAATTTCAAGTCAAGCTAATCATAACGTTTTTTTGGCATTTTAACTGAATGTTACAACCCAAGATGTATCTGGCCAGGCTGCTGTATTAGATCTTACTACATCTAACAAGCATGATTGCCTTTCATGTTTGGCAGCGTCCATAACCGCAAGGTTGACGTCCAGGACAACACAGCGTAGCATTTGCACTGGCACAGCTCATTACCTTGTTTCATTAACACAGACTCCCACGTCCATGTGGTTGTTGGCAGAGAGATTTGAGAGCGCGGTGTGTTTGACTACTCTGATTATGCTGTCTAACAGTATGTTGCATTATGTTACGCACTAGCTAGGAAGGCAGCAGCTTCTCTAAATCAATTTACATGTCTTTTTTTTTTTTTGCTTTGTTCTAAGTGCCTTCTTTCTGATGCCTGCTTCACATAAGCATGCTTTAAGTATATGTAGCACTGGCTTCAGTTAGCAGCAGCGCTAACTCCATTAGATGGCAGTGTAGCTTGTCTTTAGCAGGAGGCACAGGTGATCGCCTTGAGATATCTCAGTATGCGTGCCTTAAATTTACCATCAACACATACGCTGTGCAGATATACAGTGTCACCTTTGAAATATCATTTCCAAAACATCCCGTAAGTGTTAGGGTTCTCTATTGCCATGGCAACAAATCCTTTGAAGAGCAAGTCAAAAGAGGCTGTGCCAGTGATGGGTAGCACTGCTTGAGCGTGAGCAGAGGAGATGTCAATGCGTCTGAGCTGTGATATTTGTCATTGTTACATAGAGAGGACTGTGCAGAATTTTGATGAGGAAAAGCCATTAGCGGGTCACAAGCAATTTTCTGTTGCGACTAATATTTTATACGTGATTGGATCGAAAATGATGAGGCATTGTTGTGAATTCGAACGCTGTACTTCTATGTGGCGCCTAAAGTTGTTCTAACTATAAGCACTTGGGGTGAGATTGTCGCTAATTTCAACAGCGGTATGTAGGCGGACCGCGTTGTGGCTAAAATAACTATTCTCTGCGATGAACCTGAAGGTTTTCCCATGACATTTTAATATAGAGAAAACATCTCCGACAGAATCAGACTGTTCTGCTTTGAAGTTTCCTGGCAGAAACAATATTTCTCAAGTCATAACGCTTTGTGCTTCTATGCGCTTTCTGTCAGGATGAGCGGTGCTTATAATACATGTCAGAGGATCGAGGTGGTAATTAGATACAGATTGTTTGTCAATTTGCCACAAAGACAGGATAAGTCGCCTCCTCTACCCTCCAGGCTTAACGGAGAACAGGAAACATGGCACAGACAGAGAAGAAAAAGAGCTAGAATCTGTGGCAGCACAGTGAGACATAGCGAAAGCTTCCTTTCGTCTCCCCACTGCTTTTTTTTGTCTTTCTAGCTGATCAATCCTAGCCTCAGAGCACCAGACAGATGCTCTAAATCTATTATTTAGAAAGATGGGGAATTTCAACATCTGAAGAGACCTCAAATGAGTACATTTACACTCACTGACACACGCACGCTCACAAATAGCCTGTTGGTGCAAAAGTGCCACTTTAGGGATATCCATTGAGTCTGTCAAGACATATTTGGCTAAAATAAGACAACATGAGACTTTTTTAGTACCTGCTTTCCTCCACAGTCAGCACAAGTCATGTTTCATTGGAATATGCGATGCATGGCTTTCTTTTTAAATCACAGATTCTGCAATCATTTTGTGTGAATGGCTTTCTAGAAAAACCTAATGGGCCCTGTCTGCATTTTTTTCCCAAACAGGATGCGTTCTAATAATGTAATCCTCGCAAACAGAACATCATTTCCCTTCATAAAATGCACATTTACGTGTTTAAGTCTTCACGCAGGGCATTATTGCTTATGGTGCTGAGTCAAAATAGTAGCAGTCATTGCTTTGTTATCATGCATTGTAAGAGTGAGAACAGAGCTGTTGATCTTCAGTATGGAGTCATCATGACATTTTCATAGCCAGGCTGAGCATCAGTCACCAGAGGCTGACAGCACAGTGAGTATCAGTTAAGATGACAAGTGTTAGGTGTGATACTGAGTATTGTATTGGGTATGACGATAAACTGGCTTATTTAAAAGATAATGATATGATTTTGGTTTTATTGATCTGTGCTACCATGTTTTCGTTCCAAATTTATGGTTATGCATCATTATTTGGAAACACAGCAGCATAGCTAGATATCCATTTTGGGTTTAGAGAGAAAATACTAAATTTATAGTAGTGCATGTGAAGTTGTATGTACATGCAGGAAGAAGACAAATGGCAGATGGCGTGAATCTTTAAAAAATTCTAAAAAAAAAAATAATAATAATAATATTAAAGAGCTCCAGGTGGCTGGAGATAAAAAAAAAAAAAAAAAAAAAAAAAAAAACAAATTAAGGAAAAAGGTACAAAACACTTTCTAAGTGGGAATTGTTAGTTCAAATATCAGGGGGTTCTGTAGATGCTTCAACCATCCAAACCATTCATAGACACCATTTGATCACATTGAATGAGCTACAGAATTCAGTTGGAGCAGCAGTCAATAGTCAATAATACAGTATGAAGAACATAACACTGACCTGTATGGGAGGGGTGAAGAAGCTGTTTGCCAAAAAGCATGCCAGTGACCCAGCTCCGATTTTATGGTCAAATGTGACTAAGAAAAGCCAAAATTCAAAGCAATGTGTGTGGTTTGAATCTAGCACTGCTACAGAGAGAATGAGAGAATCAGTAAAGGGCAGGGGATCTACTCTTGTGTCTGTTTGATGATGTGCTCACTCAGAGAGAGTCAGTCCATTGACTTTCAGTCATGATGATACACTGGTTGTCCTTATTTCTTGCAAATTTCGAAAATCCTCACAGGAGGTGTTACAATAATGCTAGAAGTGTTTGTTATAGGAATTTAGTGAACTTGGTGGGTTTGTTTTAAAAGCAACTTTGCTTTTCTGACTATGTTCTAAAAGAGGTGTCCTTTTTGGTTTCCCCAATTAAGTATTTCTGAGTTTTCAGAAGTTGTTTAGGGATTTTGAACTTGAAATGCCATCCACCCACCCACCACTAACCCAGCCTCATTTACCCCAATGGACAGCCTAATTAGCCCCCTACCGGTATTGTACAAATAAATAAAGAAATAATAAATGCCTCACAATGAACTCATTCAGCGAATAACAGAGCAATGTGCTGTCAGGTATTGTATTAGTATAATGCTGTTTGGTTACAGTGGCTTATGTTAACATTTCCATGGTCGCCGGTGCTCTTTGTGTGGGTGACGATATTGAACATTTTTGTTTTCATTTTTGTTTATTCTCAATTTGTCTTCTGCAGAGAATGTGGGGTGGTGCTTTTCACGAGAATGTGTTGCGTGGAAATTCAATCCAAGCTAAAGCTTCTTTGGGCTTCTCCCTCGCCGTGTGCCCTTTGTGAAGCAGGATTTGGTGCAAATGTACCACTCCTGATCTGTTCCATACTCAACGTCAGCCCGTAACGGGGCAGCCACTGACAACTGCCTGGAGATTAGCTAGCACACCAGCTTAAACCCACAGACTTGCTCAAATGAGCCTCATTTTAAAACAGTCCTATGGATTTTCTTGAAGACTGGCAGATTATTTGGAAGAATCCCGTTAAAAGGATCTGTGTTAGAATGTTCCATGCCATACCTCTGTCAGTCACCCTGGGCATTTGCAATTCCTGTCATATCTGCAAAAGATGTGGCTTTGCTGGTCACACGTTGGAAGGAAGTGTCTGAAATGCATAAAATAACACCAAATTATTGAGTGGTCAAAGCAGCTTTAAACTATTTTTAGCCTCATACATGGTCTGAATGTGTTTCACATTTACTGTAAGTGGGTGATGTACAGTATATGGGTATCCATTCAATTATGGACACTTATGTCACAAGGGATGATTTTTAATATTTTTTTCAAAGATTTTCATAGATTTTTTAGCATTCTGTTTGTGTTTATTTTTGCTTAGCTTTAAATGCATTTTATGCATAGATTTATAAATCTTGCGTGTAAATATTGTTTGTACATTTACTTTCACTCTTAGACATTAATAGTGAAAAAAAAAAAAATATATATATATATATATATATATATATATATATATATATATATATATATATATATATATATATATATATATATATATATATATATATATATATATATATAAATAACATTCAGAAGGTCAAAAGTTTCAAGGGTGTTTCTTTATTGAAAGTTCCCATAGTTGAAGAAAGAGCCATATTCTGTCTGTTCTTCCCATGAAGTCATCCACCATTCTCTCCACAGCCCCATGATCCTTTGAGGCAGCAGTTATATGACAGTGTAAAGAAAACATGAGCATGTGCTCATGCATGCCTGTCCTTTACTAAATCCTGAAGGTCGACATGACTGCATCTTTCCTCCAGCAGGAGCTTATTGACTATTGATGTCTGCATGTGCTGATCCTCTGCCAAGCACCCAATGCGAGTGAGGAGGGGAAAAAAAATGAAACTGCTGGATTGTTTGCCCTGTATGAATATCATGTCATTAGATTGATAACAGCGAGAATGGTAGGGAATGAGGCTAGTGGTCTGGGTCCATCTCTGACAAATGTCCCGTAAAGAGGATTAGCAGCAGCTACATTTGCATTGACACTAGCGTGCTCGGTTGAAACCGAGAGTCATGCAGAGAAGCTTGAAGAGAGGTATTGACACAAAATATTAAAAGCTGGGTCAATGGAAAAACACTAACTGGATTATTCAAATCCTACATGGTGGCATTTCTCTCAGGAAATGTGCATAATCAAAGCATTCATATGTCCTTTACCTTCCTCTCATTTGCAGTTGTCCTCAATAAATGCTCAGATGATAGTTGAAAGAGAAGACAGTCCATCTGAATAACGTTGTGGCAGTATTGCAGCCCTAGAGTCACAATCTGCCAATATTGGATGAGAGCTGAAATGTCATATGCGGCTGAAGTCATGACGAAATATCAAAATCTGTTGAGGTATTTACGGAGAATGCCAAAGTGGCTGCTACCCTCCGCTGCGCCTTCCCGAAAACAAGAGAACAAACAGCTTCAAGGCTGGCACAATGAGCGATGGAAAGAAGGGGGGAAAAAAATCTTCATAATGCCTCACCTTTATGAAAAAAAATGAAATATCAGCAGGGTTCCACTACAAGGCCGACCGCTGCTTTTGCCATGAATCACTTGAGCGAGAGCGAAATGTCAGCTGAGTGGCCTTTTGCGGGAGGCTGGAGCTGGCCTTGAGAAGCCCCCCTTGTGGCCTTTCAGAGAGCCCTGTGAATTGACTGGGATCTGGAGGGGGGCACTGGGGGGAACCGGGCCATGCCAGCACCATGGTGGGCTTTTCAAATAGTCCTCTGGTATCATCTCCCGGCCCACTACTTTTTCCACTGCAAAGTAGTGTAGTCTAACTTCAGTGGCTCACTCCTACGCAAACGAGATGTGTGTGTGTGTGTGTGTGTGTGTGTGATAGAGAGAATGGGAATTATTGTTTGTATTCGAACACAACTGGGTGATTTGAATACCGAAACATGCTGTCTAAATGTTATCAAACACAAATATTTATCCATATTTAAAATGCCGACAGAGAGTGCTCGTGTTTACAGCAGCGCGATTGGACGAGGCCAGAAAAGTCACGACAAGCCCTCCGGGCCAGTGGGCTCACAAATACAAATCAATTCCATTGAGTTTTTGTGTTTTGATCCGCACTAATAGAACTGCTCCGACACACCATGTCCCAGGCTGGTGTTTGGCTAGGAAAGACCAACGAAAGGGTCACATTAGCATAAAAATTTGAGCAAGAGAATGTTAATCGCAGATTGACAGGAAACAAGCCGGACACTTTCCCGACATCTGTCATGCGTGTCCGTTATTCTAGGTGCTCCTGACACAATTTGCAGATGGCTCAAGAAGCGGTTGGTAAGAGTTGAGTTTGGTTTGAGGCCCAATTTGGCTCAAGAATTGGGAGCTGCTAAACTGTGACATTCGAGTCTCAACCCTTCGGCTGTCCACACATTGCCCGAGAGGATAAAAGTGCAGAGCATATAACAGCGGTGATGATTTCAGCAATCCGGTGTATGACACTGTGAATTATGTCCAGCAGCCACCTGTCCTATCCTCCCTGCATGCCTCCCTCCTGTAATACAGCGCTAGCGGGGCCGGGGTCATACCTAAGCTTCCCTCGGTTTGTACCAGCGTCAGCGATTCCCTTTATAGACTGCTCACACAATATGCTGCACAGCACTTTCTGTCTTTCCTTCTCTTTCTCTCTGCCCCCCCTCAAACAAGCCTAGACGAGCACCCGTGTTCCCTGAGTGGAACCCAGCTGGGGGTTTTTAATTAGAGGTTGTGATTTTTGTAACGGATGTCTTTTTCATCTGCATGGGGACCCCACGTGTGCTATTCACTCATGTAAGCTGATGCTGCTGACATAACTTATGGCCATTACTCTGTGCCTACTAATCAAAACACGCTTCGGAAGCGTAAACACGCTTTAAACGGCTACTTTTGATATTTTCCTCGGAAAGCAAGGCTGCAGTGAATGCCTCTTTGTCAGTTCAGGTTTTTTCCCCATCAATTTTATGGCGCGCCAAGGGAGCCGTGACAGACACAGGAAAAACTTCATTAATCAAACACTTTTCTATGCAAACAGCATTTGTCAGTGTAAAACAAAGGCTTTTGATACCAAAAAGGAAGAAGAAAACCCATTAACGTTAAACAAGGTGTTTAGAGATTTTGTATTTATTTATTTAATTTTGTTCCCCTGCTTGACCAATTTCCCACCTCTGTGAGGACAAGATCCCGGTGTAATATATGCCCAGTTTTTGTAAATTATATTTAAGGCTTGAGAAATGTACTGAACTGCAACTCGAAGAACTTTGAGTTTGATGCACTGAAATTTAATGAAATTAAGTATTCTTTAACATTTTTCACAAAAAAAATAAAATAAAAATAAACTATTTATTAATTTTTATAACCTAACTGTAATAAAAATATTATTTAAATTAACTTTATATATTTACTTATTGTACAGTTTATAAATTAACTTTTTGACTTTCAAAAAAAAGTTTTACATTTTAAGGCTTAAAGGCTTTTTAAATGTAATTTTTATTTTATAATTATTTTCTTTTTAAACAAGGCTTTGGCTTTCACCATCATTTTTACATAAATACAAAAACAGTATTATAGTGCAGAGTATAACACTAATAATAATAAGTTCTAACTTACATTATTATTATTATTATTATTATTATTATTATTATTACTACTGTTATTATTATTATTATTATTAGTGGTAGTAGTAGTAGTAGTAGTAGTATTAATAATAATAATAATAATAATAATAATAATAATAATAATAATAATAATAATAATAATAATAATAATAATAATAGAGCTCTAGTTATGACTTTGAATATAACTTTTTTCATAAGAAGGGGTTTATTTTTGCTTGTGGAAATAGCATCAGAAACAACAGCATGACGATTTACACATCACACATCTGCAGAAAAAAACAAAAAACAAAAACCTTATTTCACTTAAATACTTAAACACTACATATGTAGTTGTAAGTTTAAGTATATATATTTATGTGCAAAACTTCACTCTGTATATAGTTGTCATATAGTCTGAGTGTATGGAACAAAGCTGAAGTTTTGGTTAATATTACCTGAAATGTTCAGGTAGTCTTACAGTTTTTCTCAGTCACTTTGGTACATTTCTCAGATCAGAATTGAAATTCTCAAAACTACCTGTTCAATTCTCACATCATTATGTCACTTGTGCACATCAAAAAAGCAGTTTCTCATTTCTTTGAACAAGTTGCAAATGCTTTGGTACATCCATGCAAATGATTATGTACAATTCTCTGTTGTTTCCTACATTATCAGTTGCTTATGTCATGTTGAGCAAAATGTATTATATTGGGTCTCTGTTGAATAGTCTCACCCCCCACAACACTTAGGCACAAGCTCATAGCATAAGTCTTTGCATGCAAAATGGTTGAACAAGGTATCATAATATGTCAAGCATATTTCTATACTTTCTATATTTCCATTAGACTTTTTTCTAAATCTGTCCTGATTTATCTTTGTGTGCTATTCAGTGCTGTCTTTTCATTTCTGTATCTCAATGACATGTTCTGTCAATAAAATATAGTACAAACAGTAAGAGTGTAAATTTGAATCTTTTCAATTCTCTTGCAATTACACTCACACATACACTAAGATGTAACTTACAATTGACAATAATTGTCATCAAAACTTTAGCCATAGTTTCCATCAGAACATCCCTCCAGAGTAAACTGTTATATTGACAACATGACTAAACAACTTGACTGTCTTATCCGCACACAATGACACGAGGACTTGTCATTCTGATGGCACTGACATGTTCATTGACACAGATATTTACTTTTGAGAGATGAACTAAGGATTTTGAGTAAGAGAGTAGCTTTTGCAGGTCATCCATGGTGTTTTGCTATTTGTACAAATTGTTTTGAGAAATGCTCTCACTGTTTTGCAAATTGTGAGTTTGATTCGAGAAATGTACCAAAGCGACAGAGAAAAACTGTAAAGTATAGTTTTCACTCCTGTAAGTCACTGAAACCTGTGGCTATATTCAAAACAGAGTTAAGCACTAAAAGGTAAACTAATCTACATTGTGTAAATGTTCATATATTTCCTTTTTTGAATAACCACAATTACTTTTTTAACCATTTAACTGATCATTGGGGGTCATTGGTTAAAGGTTTAATTGCATGCATCCATAACTGTAATTTACTGTAAAAGCATTTCTCAACTCGGTTCTGAATAGTGCACACCCCTGGACACTGGGGAGCATTTATGAAACCTGTTTGCAGCACTTGTTTTTGCAATTCCATTTGATGACACTAGTGGTGTGGGCATTACACACTTCAGCTTTAACTGTTCATACCGTTGGTGTTCTACAATACATCTAGCAGGTTCACGAATGCCACCATTTCTGCTGAGCTCAGCACTTTGCAGAGAGCATGCTAGCTCCCTCTTTGTATTCAGGCAGCATCTCCCAAAGAGACAAATCTTAAGAACGGTCACTTACCATTCTGACAGCTCGTTGCCAGGCATGACGCCAGCCTCCGTGCAGAGCTGTAAAATCATGAGTCAGCATTTCCAGAACGAGTGCCAGTGTTCATCTGTAATGTCCAACAAGCCAAAAATGCCTGTAGTTTAGTGATAATAACAACAGAAGGTGAATAAAACCATTAAGTAGGCCAAAACCAGGACAATGACCTATGTAAGCACCCATATTGAGTGCAAAGAACACACACAATTTCCATCCTACTAGGTATATTTCTGCTTAGAAACAGGGTCAGCTAGGAATGGAATGGCAGGTAGTGTTTAATAAATTGAGTGGCATTATCAGGCCAAGCAAATAACTTTTTTAACTCAAGGACAAACACTCTGCTCTACGTAAGAGCTTAGCATTCTATGGCTCTCTTGAGCAAGGTCTCATTCCAGAATGAAACGATGTATGGCATTGTTACTATTAAGAGCTGATTAAGACTTTAAACATGGTACAATGTATTTTATACAACCGCCCTGTTGCTTTAAGCCACACGGCTGACACAATACATTTTTCACAGATAGGACTGAGGAGAAAGAGACAACAAGGGCGTGTTTTGACTAAAATCCTCCAAGCTGAATAATCATCATGTTGGAGTTATGTCCTGGAAGACAATGCTGTAGATTCAAATCTTAGTCCTAATAGACGGCAGTGGTTAATTTACTACTCGCTCGGTCAATTCTTTTCATATTGTGCAGACCTCCAGCAACTCAGTTCATTAACTTTAGCCCTCAAAGCCAGGCTCTTAAGCATTTTAATTAAAAAAGTGAAAATCTATAACAACAGATTAAGAGCCCTGAGGCTCAAAGAATACAGTTAAAATCCAGCTGAGGTCTTGGTCCAGCTTTTTCAAAAAATAGGGTGCCAGGTTCTTTTGCTGGAGTCCAAATTAATTTGAAAACTAGAAACCTTAGTATTAGAAGGCTAATCTCTCTCTCTGATAAGGTTTGACTCTTTTAAGATTGTTATTAGAACATTTGTATTTTAAAGAATAAAATACAGTAAAATAGAATTGAGGATTTAAATAAGTCTTAATAGATGAATTTATTTATTTAAATAGTACTTTATTTATTTAATACTTGCATACTTTTCCTTCTGTTGTAATCTGGCTTATTCGCAAACATTATAATGCACACAGAAGTACTTGAAAGTTATCTACATAATTATTCACAGACCCATAATTTATTTGCATGTGCTTAAAGGGGTCAAGTTTTGGCTGGCTAGCATTGTCCAGTTAGCCCGGGATAGTGGATGATGTAACTACACCATCTGGCAGCAAAAAAGCATGTTTTTTTTTTATTTTTTTTTTTTTTTTTATTAATGACCATTTAAAATGATCTGTCTAGGTACATTTTTATTTTATTTTTTGCAAGCAAGATGGTATGGTAGTAGCTGTTTTGGCAATTATTGCAGACAACCTTGATTTGACAACAGGTTAGATGTTTAACTTAAAAATACTCTAAAATCTCTAAATAAGTAACAAAAAAAGAAGGTTAGGTATGTGTTACACATACACAAGCACGCACAAAATCAGAGCGGTATCATAAGTGTTTAAAGATCATCTTGTCCCAGCTGTTTCCAAAATCACCCCAAGGTCATCAACAACCTATCAGTACAACCCTTAAAACCCTGGACATAGCAGTCACTCATTGTCAGCTCTAACCCTGAGTCTCTCACTTACAGAACAGCTCCCTGAAGTTTGATATGATGGGATCAGGCAGGGGTCTGCGGGAGCCAGTGTGCGCTGATGGATGAGAGTTTGAAGGCTAGCCAGATGATAGATCTGGACTGGAACATGTCCGCCGAGTTACTGCTGGAACTGACAGCTCAACACAATGGTGATGTCTATAAAGATCTGTATGTCCAAATTCATGTATGGCAGGGAGATGTAGTAGGGCCATGGAACAGAAATATGGACTGGTTAGTAGAGGTTTGGGGAATGCTATAATTTGAAATCCCTGAATTTATGAATAAGTAATATATAGCAAAGTTTAATTTAAGCTATATAACTTTCTTCCCCCTCGATGATGATCATTCCATGTTAAAGCTTCAAAATGCAGAGCAGTTTAATCAGTAAGATTGTGTTAAATATTAATATTCCGCAAATGCACATTCATGTAGGGGCGTCTTGCGGGGCTCTGGACACATATAATGTGGATAACTTTTATCCTTTGAGACGGCCTGAATTGTCCAAGACTGGACTGATTAGAACAGCAGAGCAGAATAATTAATTTCTCAATAAGAATGTTTCCAAAAATGCCAAATTATCCCAGCATTATGAATGGAACTATTTTTTATTAATTTTTTTTCTCAGCACATGTAGTTTGCTGTAGGTCTGTGTGGGCTCCTGTGATCAGGATGGCATTTTTCAAAGCAGACCTCAAAAACAAGGAGCATGATGGGAAGCGACTGAGCGTTAAGAGGGAGCGCCAGGGGCGACACGTTAGCAAAGAGGGCCACAAAACTCTGTATTCCAGTTGCCAAGGCAACCAGCCGAATGTTCTGCGTGTATACAAAAAGGCAAGCCGGTTTGACTGCAAGGCAAGAGCACAACTCTAACACTCAGTTATGCAGAGCAGCGTATGGATGATTATTTAGAGACAAAAAAAACAAAAAAAAACAAAGAGCTTGAAATTGCTCTGCTGCTCTAATTTTGAATTTCAGGGAACATAAACTTCAGAGTCATTTTAGGAAAGCTAATTGTGATGAAGCAAGAAGCTGAGGGGCTTTGCCTAAAATAGAGGCTGCACGTAGTGCAATTAGCTAAAATGAGTCACATTTATTTAATTAAAAATCTATATATTTTTAGTAATACTTCTACATGCATTAAAAAATAATTAAAGCAACAATTAATTTCACCTTAACTCAAATTGAGAGCAATTTTCTATTTTAATAACTATCTCGATTATTTTTTTTTTTCATAATAATGTAGAGCACAGTCAGATTGTAAAAATATAATTTTGAGGTGATTTTAGGAATAAATTATGAATAGGGTTAGGTTTAGGGGTAGGGAAGTCTATATTTTTGGACAATAATGTTGGTCCAGGAACATGTCTTACTTTGGCAAAATCATGGCGACCGAACCCCTACCTTTGATAAGAAAATTTCACAGGTCATAAATCCCTGTAGAATATCACTCATTTTCCCCCCAAGATACCAAAATGTAGTTTTAATGTTTGTGGGGTAATTAGGTTAAACTAGGGGAGAATGGCGTTATTTTGCCTTAGGTGGATGGTTAATGTGTATAGAATTATATTTCAGACTAAATCATGAGGCTTCAAATCTAATCTGGAGCTAGGCCTGATTTGCATAATGTTCTCTTTTTAAATATGTATATTAATAAGCAGATGAGGACATGGGAAGTGGAGTACATTAGCATGCTTTTAAAGGAGCTTGTGTGATCTGTGATGTGGCCAGGGCACAGCCTCTGCAATGCATTCAAATAGAGGTCCTGGGCCCTTAATGAGCCTGGGCCAAAGGGAGACTGACGTGATTAAGAACTGAATTCCAAATGGCAATATTTTCATTGTGGTTTTAGTTTAGAAATTCTCTCTCTCTCTCTCTCTCTCTCTCTCTCTCTGTGCGCATGTGCTGACTGAGTGAGTGGGCGGAGCTTTGAGTGTGAGCTGGGTGTTTGGTGTGTGTCAGGTAATCTTTTTTCTATCTTTCTATTTCTTTATGTTATTGTATCATTTTTCGGGGTGATTAAAATTTAGTTTTTGTTTTTATCATTTATTTGGGAGGGTAAGGAGGTATAAAGAATACTCTAGGGCGTCTGCTCCCGGTTTTGTACTGGGAGCATGGCTGGCCCAGGTAGCGGAAGGTTTGATTTTTTGACGCGCCGTCATGGTGTAAAAATAGACTCAGCGGTTAGTATAGAAGACTGTAGCCTGGCTGTTGGAGAAGTGATTGGGCCTGAGAACATTCTGTCTGCTTCTCGCATGAACAGCGCTATTGTTGTGTTTGTGAAGACAATTGATTTAGCGAATCAGTTGGTAGAAATTGGAGTAGAGCTCAATGGTATTTTTACCCAAGTGCTCCCTCTTTCTACTCCTTCAAAAAAAGTGACTCTTTCTAATGTGCCGCCTTTTATTTCAAACGAAATTTTGACCAGAATGCTTTCTCGTTATGGTAAATTGGTTTCTCCTATAAAAATGATTCCAATTGGGTGCAAGTCACCACTTTTGAAGCATATTGTGTCATTTAGGCGTTATGTCTATATGGTCCTCCAAGACAATTTGGACGAATTAGATTTGTCTCTAAATTTTCGTCATGATGATTTTAACTATGTAATTTTCGCCACAACAAATACTATGAAATGTTTCGGCTGCGGTGGCACAGATCATCTCATCCGTGCGTGTCCAGTCAGATTGAATAAGACTCCACCAGTCGATAGTGTTGAGCAAAATAGCGTTGTGCGTGATGAGGAAATGCAGAATGGTTCCGCTGTTTTGACTACTGATGCTGAGGTGCCTGGAACAAGTATGGCTCAGAAACCAGTAGCAGACGTTGAAAAAGTACCAGAGTTTGGACTGATAGACAAGACTACTGCAGGGGAGAGTGCAGGTGCCGCTGATGCGGAGGAAGATGAAGTATCCGCGCCAGTGGCGAGGGATCTTCCAGCGGGGCAGGCGAATGAGTCACAAAACAGCGACGGCTCGGCCGCTGCAGTTGAGCAACTTTTAGCCAGTATAGAGGAGGATCGCTGTTCTGTGATTGATTCAGAAGATTGTACATTTAAAACGCCTCAAAAGAGAAGACTTAAACAATGTCATGATGTTGGCAAACAAGCGAAAAAAATGGATGATTGTGATTTGAGTCAGACTGATACAGAAAGTGAAAGCGATTTTTCTGAATGTAGTGTTTCATGCAGTTTGCCTCAGAGTGGATTTTCCAGCCGATCGTATAAGGTAGAAGATATAAAGTCTTTTCTCAAAGTGACAAAAAATGCGAGAAAAGTTCGGGTTGATGAATATTTCCCAGATGTAATGCAGTTTATTGAGAAAGCAAAGACTTTTAAGAGTGATGGAGGTTTTACTAATCAGGAAGTGTATCGTCTGAAAAAAATTCTTGCAAAACTTAATTCGCAACCTGGACTCATTGTTAGTAATGAAAATGCGTAAATATCATCTTTCTCTGTGTGTTGTTTTTTGGTTGTTCCTGCTATGGTTCTTTCTCTATATATTTATGGGAGAATTTTGTGTTTCTTCTCTAAATATAAATGGGGCAAGAGATATAAGAAAAAGATTTCAATTATTTGAGATAATAAAACAAAAGAAAATTGATGTTTTGTTTGCTCAAGAAACGCATACTGACGTATTAAATTCTTCTGATTGGGCAAGAGAATTTGATGGTTTATCTGTATTAAGTCATTTGACCACAACCAGTGGTGGAGTTGCCATTTTATTCTCCAAGAACTTTATTCCCTGTTCTTATCAGGTAGATGAAATTATAAAAGGTAGACTTTTAAAAGTTATAGCTTCCTTTGAAAATCGTTCTTTTGTTTTTATTTGTGTGTATGTCCCAAATAATGCATTGGAAAGAATGATTTTTTTAGAGACACTGAGTGATGTTTTATGTCATTGCAATTCTGAGGATTTATTATTTCTAGGAGGGGATTTTAATTGCACAGAGCACATTTTAGATAGAAATCATGTTGAACCGCATATGCTTTCACGAAAGCGGCTCATTCAGTTATTGAAATCACATGAGATTGTTGATGTTTGGAGAAATTTTCATGGTAATCAGAGGCAATACACATGGACTCATGCTTACGATAATTTAATTTCTTTAGCAAGGTTGGATAGGTTTTATGGTTTCAAACACCAGCTTAATTTTTTCAGAAGCTGTTCAATTGTTCCAGTAAGCTTTTCTGATCATAGCTTGATACAGTGTGTTGTGTCTTTGAGCTCCATTAAGCCAAAAAGTGCTTACTGGCACTTTAATAATAATTTATTATGTGACAATCATTTTAAAGATATTTTTAAAGAATTCTGGATTTCTTTTAGAACTACAAAATCTTCTTTCAAGTCCTTACAGCAGTGGTGGGACATTGCAAAAGTTCAGATTAAGCAGTTGTGCCAACAATATACTTGCAATTTCACGAGAGACATAACCAGTTCAATGAAAATATTAGAGAATGAATTAATGGAACTTCAGGGGGGTGTTGATACAGGAAATTTGACTCATTTTGAAATTTTTAATAAAAAGAAAAATTCTTTAGCTGAACTTCTAGACACAGTAACACAAGGAGCTCTGGTCAGATCACGTTTCCAAAACGTAGAATTGATGGATGCACCCTCAAAATTTTTCTTTAATTTGGAGAAAAAAAATGGACAGAGAAGGTTTATTCATGCCTTACGCTCTGAAACTGGAGTCTTGCTGTCAGATCCTTCTGATATTCGAAGAAGAGCAATTTGTTTTTATAAAGAACTGTACAAAAGTGAACTCACACATGAACAAACTGATGGTAATGACTTTCTTAATAATTTACCTCAGCTATCCGAAGAAGCTAATGCTGGGCTCAGTAAAGCTTTAAGTTTGGAGGAGTTGGAAAGAGCTCTCCAAAGTATGGAGTGTGGCAAAGCACCTGGAGTAGATGGACTACCAGTCGACTTCTACAAGTCCTTCTGGTCGGAGGTGGGTCCAGATTTGTTGGAGGTGCTTGGGGAAAGCTTAGCCAATGGGCGGCTACCCATAAGTTGCCGTAGAGCGGTTCTCACTCTGTTACCAAAGAAGGGAGATTTAAATGATATTAAAAACTGGAGACCCGTGAGTTTGCTGTGCAGTGATTATAAATTGCTCTCAAAAGTTTTGGCTAATAGATTGGGTGATGTTTTGGAACAAGTTATCCATCCTGACCAGACATATTGTGTGTCTGGTAGACGAATTTCGGATAACATTTCTTTTATTAGAGATGTTTTGGATTTAGGTAGGAGTCTCAATTTAGATTTTGGAGTAGTGTCAATAGATCAAGAAAAGGCTTTCGACCGAGTTGAGCATAATTATTTATGGAATGTTTTAGCAGCTTTTGGTTTTAAACCTGAATTTGTTTCTATGATAAAGGTTTTGTACTGTGAAGTTGAAAGTATATTGAAAGTTAATGGTGACTTATGCGCTCCTTTTAAAGTTTTTAGAGGTGTTAGACAAGGGTGTGCCTTGTCTGGTATGCTATATGCTTTGTCAATAGAGCCTCTTTTAAACAAGTTAAGGACAGATTTGCATGGAGTGTATATTTCAAATTGTTTAAATGTACTTAAATTATCAGCATATGCTGATGATGTTGTTATTTTAATTAATTGTCAGAAAGATGTCGATTTGTTGATCAAAATATTAAAAGATTTTAAAAAGTGTTCTTCTGCAAAGGTAAATTGGTTAAAAAGTGAAGCGATACTGGTTGGGAGATGGTTAAGGGGAGAACCAAACCTCCCAGATGGTTTAACCTGGACTAAGGAAGGGTTTAAATACCTTGGAGTGTTTTTAGGAAGTGAAATAATGGTACAAAAAAACTTTGAAGGAGTTGTTGAAAAAATAAAAGGTCGCCTCAACAAATGGAAATATTTGCTTCCAAAAATGTCATATAGAGGACGCACATTGATTATTAATAACTTGGTGGCATCTTCTCTCTGGCATCGCTTAATTTGTGTTGATCCTCCACCTGATCTTTTGTTAAAAATTCAGTCAATTTTAATAGATTTTTTTTGGGATAAGCTGCACTGGGTTACAAAAGCTGTTTTGTATTTGCCAAAAGAAGAAGGAGGGCATGGACTCATACATTTACAGAGCAGAACAGCAGCTTTCAGACTCCAGTTTGCACAGAGACTTTTAACTGGACCAGTGGACTCAAGCTGGAAATCCATAGCTTTTGCAGTTCTTCAGAAGTTTGAAGGATTAGGCCTGGACAAAGCTTTGTTCTGGTTTAATCATAAAAAGATGAACTTGTCCAAGTTACCCATTTTTTATCGTAATTTTTTTAAAGTTTGGTCATTGTTTATTGTGCAAAGACTGAGTAATACAGATTCCTTGCACTGGTTGTTACAAGAACCCTTGATTCATGGTTCTCGTTTGGACATATCAAGTAAAGGACCTTTCCCAGCACTTGAAGGAATTTTACTCCGTTCTGGTGTGATAACCCTTGGACATCTAGTACAGCTCGCAGGAACAAACTTTAAGAATGTTGATTTGGTAGGTGAACATCTGGGCATTCGATCCACACGTGTGGTGACTAAACTCCTTGAAAAGTGGAGATCTGCTCTTACAACAGAAGAATGTAAACTGCTGGAGGACTACTCTGAGGGACTGATTATTCCGGATCGCAGGGATCCGTTTCCTAATTTGCTGCTATCACCTAATTTAGAAGAATGCAAAGGTGTTTTTTTGTATTCTGAAAATGTGTCATTAATGGGTTCAGAGCCGGCCTCTGGAAAAGCCTTGTATAAAAGTTGTATCAAGTCTTTGAATAAAAGGTTTTTAGATAATAAAGTAGATACACCCTGGCGTACCATCCTACAGATGGGAGAAGGCACAAAACCAGAATGGAGAGCTCTGTACAAGTCACCATTAACTAAGAAAATTGGCGATTTACAGTGGAGAATATTACATGGGGCAGTCGCAGTTAATGCTTTTATTTCAGTTTTAAACCCTGGTGTTAGTCATGGTTGTCCTTTTTGTTTGATGAGAGAGACTGTGTTCCATGCATTTATGCAATGTTTAAGACTGAAGTCATTGTTTATTGTTTTACAGAATTTATTTGTTTGTTTTGGTGAATCCTTTTCTGTTAGAGTTTTTATTTGTGGTTTCAAGTATGTTAGGAGACACCGTTTTCGGTGTCAACTTCTGAATTTTTTGTTAGGCCAAGCTAAAATGGCTATATATAATACTAGGAAAAATAAGATTGAACGAGACACAAGTTATAATTTAGAGGCAGTGTTTTTTAATTCAGTGAAATCTAGAATTTTAATTGATTTTCAATATTTTAAAACTATGAATGACCTTGTTTCTTTTGATCAGATTTGGTGCAATAAGGGCGCTTTGTGTGAAATTATTGATGATAATCTTCATTTTTCATCCCTCTTAAGATAATTGTGTCTTGTCTGTTCTGATTTTATTTTTACAGTGTGTTGAATGACTGGACAATGTTTTTGTAATAAATGGATTTTGAATCTCTAAAAAAAAAAAAAAAAATCTCTCTCTCTCTCTCTCTCTCTCTCTCTCTCTCTCTCTCTCTCTCTCTCTCTCTCTCTCTCTCTCTCTCTCTCTATATATATATATATATATATATATATATATATATATATATATATATATATATATATATATACGCATACACCATACAAAGTCCATACAATAAAAGTGCTTTTTTATTTCCCTCATTATTTCCAAAATATTTAAGCAGCTTCATTTAGGTGCCTTCCTGACCCTTATGTAGCCGTAACCCTGCTTGAATACCATTGACTTTTCAGATAAATTATATTTGATTGCTATCTTTGTCCTCTAAGAAGGTCAGTTAATTTGAGTCTAGTTCAATCATCATCTGGCTGAAATTAAGTTGTATGACTTCAGGCCAATAATAATTCGTATTCAAAAACATATTGTACCAGTGGCTGTTTGAGTCAGGGTGAACATTCAGGTTTATTGTATTCTAGCTCTAGTACAGAACAAAATGTTTTAGATCAATCAGCCATTTTCCCAAGAATAGCCAGCTGGGTTGTTGTTTTTGTTTTGTTTGTTTTTTTGTTTTTTTTGGACCAAAGGTCAGTGAATTCTAGTATAGTTCAGTCATCGTCTAAAATTAATTTGCACAACCTCAGGCCAATGATAATTCACATTCAGAAACATACCGATGACTGTTTGAGTCAGGGTTGGCATCCAGGTGTTTTGTATTTTAGGTCTGTGGTACAGAACAAAATATCTGCCCACCTATAAATCAATGAGCCATTTCCCAAGAATACTCAGCTAAATATTACTTGCTTTTTGTTAGTAAGGACATAAAGCTAGAAGGTTAAAAGTAATTTTTGCCCAAAGATCTCAATATTTCTCTTTTGTACATCACTTTCTGTGCATAAAGGTACTATATAAGTGTATGTGTGTATGTATCTCTCTCTCTCTCTCTCTCTCTATATATATATATGGAGAAAAAAACCATTAACAGTATGTCTTAGGCATTAACTGAAGTTTAATCTTTTCTGGGAAATAATTGATTTGGAAAGACCTTGGCATGTTATCTTCATCTCAAGGAGTCCAAGAGGAATGGCAATACAGTGATGGGGAACGGCAAGACCAGACTGACTCTATCCTGTGCCATCACCAAAAGAGACACGCCAGGGAATAAAATCTGCCAATAGGAAGCTGCCATTGCACACATTCTACTGATTATCAGCGTGTGCCAAGATAAAAAAGTTAAAAATGCTCAAAGTAAGAAACTCTCTCTCTTTCTTATTTGTTTCTCAGAGGAATCAGAGAAATCTACCTTTTGACTTAAGAACATATGTTGCCCTTTCACAGCCTTAGACCGTGGAACTCTTTAATTTATTAACATGGTGACTATTTTATTAGCAGCACATGAGAAAATAATAAATTACATTTTGGTTTGGCACTTTGCTGATAAAATATAAACTTTGTATAAGTGTGTGAAAACTTAATGTGTTGATTTGTATGCCATCTAAATTGCTCTGGGACATATTTGCTTGAACATATGTACACATACAGAGTCCTGTCCAGGCCTCCAGAAGGCTTTCTACCCACACTGGTCATCTGTAGCCTGCCATATAAAAATTCCCACAGGCTGCTTCCTGTAACAGGGCAAACGCTGCAACTTGCCTGAAAAGACTGGCTCCGAAACCAACATGGCCGACCCTCAGGAGAATATACCCACAGGGCTACCCTGGAGCCAAAATGGCTGCATCCCATGGGCAGCGAACCCACATGGCTGCCCTTAAAGCCAATATGGCCAAAATTCCAGGATGTGCAGCATCTTTGTCACAGAAGACTCGAAATGGCCAAATATTAATGGCGACCTCCCAAAGGGTTGCACTAGAGCCAAAACAGCTGACTACCACAAGGCTGCGAGCAGGCCACCTTTTTCAAAACACAACTAGCCAAATGGCCAGATGTTGATGAATCAAAAATTATTTAGTCATGACAGCGTGCCTGAATGATTTCACCTCTTGAGTCATATAACAGCGTATCCAAATCATCTCCCACTTTGCCAACTATGATCTGTTACTTGGACTGAAATTTAGAGACAATTAACTCACCAAGGACAGTCATGCAAGGCGAAGTCCATAAAATCATCAATCGCTAATCTCTCAAGCTTGTAGCTCAGGAGAAAATTATGCATCAATTTAAAGCATAATTAAAATATAAAATTGCTAGATTGAAAACTGTAATTTGCAAAGACACCACGGACGAGCTTTTCAACGAGAAATTCATGCATTCTGACATTAAATTTGATGGCGAAGTTCAATTCTAGACTACAGTGCGATCAGAATTATACTTTTCACAGAAATCATGCCTCTCAGTTGGCTAGATAATATGGCTCAGTGGTTAGGCAGAATGAGTGTGCTGATGTCTTTGGTAATTGTGGAGGATTAGAAATGCATTGAGTTTGAAATGACATTAGTTGTGCTAATTAAATTCTGGATGATTGTGCTGCACTTCCACCAGGATCTATGTGTGCTAAGAGAGGGGAAGAGAGAGAGAAGGGTTTGTGTGTGTGTGTGTTTAGGTCTTATCTCCTTCGACAATGCAACATCCATTCAGCCCGTGGAAGAAATTACTGCCTGCAGCAGGTAGGGAGAGAATATGTCACCAGCAAAATCAAAAAGAGTGAAACAGAGGTAGAAAAGAAAGTAGTAAGAAAAGAACGCAAAGGCAGTGGAATGTAGAGCTTTTTTTCATTTGTAGTCAGGCAGTCGACTGATTATCTTAATTATAATTTGTTGAAGTTGAGAGGTCACATATTATTAATTAACATAGAATTTAAGTGGCCAAATTATAAATCTGAGGGTTAAAAAAAAAGAGAATAAATACTGTAGATTTTATTATATATATATATATATATATATATATATATATATATATATATATATATATATATATATATATATATATATATTAACTATCCAATTATCTCAAACTGCTTAAATGGTTTTGGTTCAGACTGAGATAAGCTGTGGCAGGAGGTTTATTTAGCTGTACACTTACTGCTAACCAGAAAGTCAGTCTAAATAAAGTAGACAATTATAGAAACTCTGTTTTATACTCTGTTTTTAAACTCTGTGGGTTTTTAACCCACTGTTTTCTGTCATGGCTCATATGGCCGCTACCATATTGTTCTTTGCACTTGTTGAGCATGGTTGATTATTGCATTTTATTTTACAGTAAAAGCACAAAATAAAGCATTTAGAAAGTATTTAGAGCACAATTAGGAAGTCTGACACTGGTCCTTTACAGTACACTGCTTTAAAGTTACTTTTGTGATTACTGCTCAAATGTGTCACAAATGTTAAAGAACATTAACAATATCTGATTTGTGAAGAAATTAGTCTTTTTAGTGAATTGATTGAACTGGTTCACAAAACTTGTATAAATGGTTTGTTCATTAAAGGTACAGGTTGTAGAACCTGCCACTAGATTGCACACTACCCAAACAATAACAATTGCGTGGTTTGATGATGCTAAGAAGGAGCATGGAATGATGGTATTTGTTGTCTTCTACCCAACCCGCTGACGGCCATTAATCAGACGGAAAGATAAATCATGGATTTAAAGGTACAAGTTGACTATGGATCAGATGCGTCATTGTGCGGGTCTAGAGACGCCATGCCCCGCATTTGGCGTGTATGCCCCATAATACTAATCTTGTTGATCATTATAATAGCATACTTTTTCTGTAAAGATACGAATCAAAACAACTTACTGTACCTGTCGAGTAAAACACAAGCGAGATCGGCATCTCTTTCTAGTTGAAGTTTGTCGCGAAGCTCTCTCCGTCTAGAAAATGCAAAACCATATTGTTCCTTGCTCTTTCTCTCTATTTGTCCCAAAGTTTTTTGGACGCTTACATTTATGGCAGCTGTCCTGTGGCAGACAGTAAACAGTAATTATGTTCCATAAATAAGTAACACAATCCACCATAAAATGTGCAAGAAGAAGTAAATAATGAACTGCTTGAAGCAAGCTAGTGGTTTGCTGGATGTTAGACACTACTTCCGCATTTGTCCACAACACTGTTGTCATGTGGTTTCTACGTCAGACAAGGTGGTAACAAAGGGTAACTAACGTCATTGACAGGCGACTGCACTGCAGGGAATTGGGAATGGGAGTTTTCTCATGATTTACAAGTAGTTGAAAACATTAGAGATATTGTTAGTAATCAGCTGGACAAAATATATAACACTAGCCCAGTGTATTTTGGATATTTTACTGCAAATATCTTACAAATTGTAGTTTTAACTGGACTGAATTGATCCAAGTTATTCTTGAGTCAACAACTCACTTACTGAGAGCAGAGAACTGAACTGAAAACTGCCTTTAACGAATCATTTGGAATTACCCAATAATTTTACTGATGGGGGTGAAATTACATGCTGTAAAATAAATACATAAATAAAACAATAGGATTTGCTTTAAAACAATGTCCATGTAAAATGTCAGAAATAATTACAAAAGAAACAAGTAAAATAAACATGATTTTTCAAAAGAATAAATACTGACATTTTATTTTCTTATAAAACATGCTACAGTAATGTTTTAATTACAGTTTTGAGAAATCTGAATCATCCAATTGTTTATAGTACATGCAAATGATAATTAGGTTCTCAGCAATGAGTTAAATCATGAATCAAATACATTTCTTTGATCATGATCACTGAATCTCAGTAATGATTCATACTTCCAATAACATTATTAATCCGCACATCGTCCCCCTTATAGACTCCCTGAGCACATAAATTAGAAGCATTATGCATATTTGTTTGGATCTTTGCTTTAGAAATAGGATGGAGCTAAATTCTCAGTTGTCATCCTGCATTAACAGACTATGGTTAATCTCCAGAGAGATTGCCCAAACTTCATAACCTCAGTTTCAACACCTAATGAGATGTCTTTAAAATATATGGGGGAAATAATAAACATATTTGTGTTTAATGTGGGCATTTAAGTGTGCAACTTGTGTGTGCGTGTGTGTGTGTGTGTGAGAGAGAGAGAGAGAGAGAGAGAGAGAGAGAGAGAGAGAGAGAGAGAGAGAGAGAGAGAGAGAGAGAGAGAGAGAGAGAGAGAGAGAGAGAGAGAGAGACTGTATTTATGGCTGGTATAAACAGATGTGTATTTTTAGCTACCTCAGCAATGGCTAGTCCAGATGGGAACAGAATCTGTAAAAGAGTCCAATTCATCAGACAAGCATTTAGTGTGCTTTAATTTATCAGAGAATGAGAGACAAAGAAACAGACATAAAAACCTTCTTGTGGGTTTGAAATTAATTTTACATTTCTGTTATCTAAAAATACACGCAAAAACACTTTCTGTAATGGAACTCAGCTTAATTGTATTTATGTGATTCGATCTGAACTGCCCAATTTCCTTTGCATAAATCTCACAGATTACCGTCAGATGAAACATTGTACTGCAATGTGAACTGACAACTGGCATAATGACTCTAGAATGAACTGTGCATGTGTGATGTGCACCCAGTGTGTGTGGGTGTGTTGGAGGGTAAATAACAAAAAGGGTGCTGCAACATGCTTGATGTGATCAGATATTTGAGGATGAAAAACATGGAAATTTATGTAATGATCTGAGTTTTAATAATTGCCTTAAGTGCTCTGCGATAACCAATTTAAATACTGTCTCCCTCTCCCCTCCTGTCCTCATCGTGAAGTGATTTCTGAAGCAATGTGACACAAATGCATACTGATATGATTCCATTTTAAAGTACGCTGTTTATAGGAAGTAATTGTGAAATTGATGTAAATATCCAAAAAGGGGAGAGAGTGTTACGCTCTGAAAGCAAGTAAGTAGGCTGAATTTGGGTCAGAGTGTTGATTTGTATTAAATCTTCTCAATATGGATTCCCTTATCCAAGCTCCAGAGATTCACTGAGAGCAGTCACAGTAATTGTGCATTGGTCCTGGAGCTGGAAATTGGTTATATATTGATGTGATATTGCGCTGGGGATAGGAAGAAGGGCACAGGAAGTCCAAACAAATAAATGGGTTGGGGAGGAAAACGGAAATCTGGATTATCTCTATTTGAGAATCAAGCCAGAAGGGTGGAAGCTCGGCCCTATTATGGATATAGCAAAAGGACTGATAGCCACAGCATACAGAAACACACAATCGCCAATAAACAAACCCTTTTCCCTCACTTCCATATGAAGTCTTTCTTTTTGCCCCCTTGATTTAGCATTTTGTTTTTCTTAGCACATTATAATGAAATAATATATGTCATTATTATCAGAAAAATAAATGGTATGCTATGCTAATTAATGCAGAGTTTTACATTATGTGTTGAATACTTATGGCTTAGGGGTCATGTGCAAAAGTTTTACAGCTCTTAATGCTTTTTAAATTAAATATGTAGATACAGAGCTTTGGCTATTTTTATGTGCATGTTTTTATACTCAACGTACTGAATATCTTCATTACATTTCAGTGTTTTCACTTGCATAAAGTCTGCGCCTTGTACAGTCTTGAACGCCTGACTTTTTTTTACTCCATTTCAGAGACCTTCCATGCATTCACCAACTGTTCGTCAATATTTCCTTAATTAGAAGCCAAAATGAGGAGGTTGTGGGGAAGTATGCAGAGATTTAATATCTCCGTATTAATGTGTAAATTTCATGAGGGCTTCTTGAATTTGTTCTCTGTACTCTTTTACATTTTAAAATAAATATTATATCTTTTTTTCAGGTTTTCTTTGAGACAGCTTTTTAGAGATTGATCCTGTCAAGTTGGGTATACTTTTCAGATGGACGATTAAAATCTTTACACCTTATTAAGAAAGCCATTTAATTCCCCACAAGCAATGAGCTCAAGTTAACACTCAGCCAGTGGCAAGTTCTACAACAAATCTGTGAACCTCATGGACATATATATATATATATATATACATTTGATTACAGATGACTTGTTTGTTAGCAGAGCTCTCATATTTAATTTAACCACTAAAGTTGCACACCTCAACCAAATGTACCGGTATTGTCTCATTAATACGCACAAATTCCTCTGTGGTAAATCTTGGCAGGGGTTTAATGGAAGTCCTTGGCTAGTGAGACCAAGGTTAGCACCACGTCTCTTGAGGATAATTAGCATTGGCTCATTACAGGCGGACGGAGCAGCCAGAGGCCCCCGAAGCCCCCTTCACGCCGAAGAAAACGCGCTCCCGCTCAGCGCCAGCAGCCTCGCAGTCAGACTCCTTGCATCAGATCATATATGACATGCACGCGCTCTGCAATCACATGGTACCAGCTCACTGAGGAGCGAGAGGACTGCAGGGTGAAGTCTGACTGTAATCAAGAAGCAGGCTTGAGTGAAAGCTGGATTGAAGACAAAGGCCCTGTGGAGTCGATGATTTCACTGCGGGTTTAGACAATGTAGGAGTAGCCTTCAGATAGAGGTAGGCGATGAGTGGAAGAGTTTGAAGAGGGTTATTTATTTTTTTATTTTTTTTATTTTTTGGCTTGGAGTTTTTGAGTTCAGAGTACAAGGGAATATTGTAGACTGGGAAAGGTTGGCACATATTTCTGAAAAGAAGGGGAGGAAAAGAAGACTTCTGAATCCAAATATTCTTCCTATACACACACACACACATTTGTTTTTGTGAAAAGTGGGCACATCCCATAGGCGTAATGGTTTTTATACTGTACAAACTGTATATTCTATTGGCCTTCACCAACCCTACCCCTAAACCTAACCCTCACAGGAAACTTTGTGCATTTTTACTTCCTCAAAAAAATTAAATAATAAAAAAATAATAATAATTCTGTATGATTTATAAGCGTTTTGAAAAATGGGGACATGGGTTATAAGTCACCCTCTCCTTGTAATACCTGTGTCATACCCATGTCATTATTCAGAGTTGTGTCCTGATATGTCACAAAAACAAGAGCACACACACACAAACACACACACATACACAGAGAGAGAAAGACTTAGGGTCTCAGGGTCTTGCTTAATTACTGGACTTCATTAGAGGAGTTGGCAGCATGGTGTGTGTGACTGGGCAGCTGGCCAGTGCTGAAAAAATGAGACTAGGTCTCACTTTTTGATCCCTCAAGATAGCAGAAAGAAAGCTCCTTTCCAAAGCCAAATGTGTATGTGAGATGGTTTGTTTGGCTTTGAACTGTTGCGATTGGATGTGATCATTTTAAGAGTGTAACAGTGTGTATTTGTGTTTTTGTGCAGAACAGCAGGTGTTTGATTTGCTCAGCTCAGCTTAGACCCCTCCACTGTCCAGCCGAGAAAAAAGAAACGATGAGCAAGCCATACCCAACTAATTTTACTTGCTCACACCTGTTAGCTACAGGCATTAATAGCCAGTAGATAATATCCTTTGATTTTTTAAATATTGTTTTATTTATTTTTATATTTTTCCGAATTCCTCCTGTGTTTTCTTTTTGATTTATTTTGATTCATTTTCTGTAATTTAGATTCTGTAATCCATACTTTCAGAGATTTTTGAGTAAAGAGTAAAGCACTGTTTGTGTTTAGAAACCATCTATTGCAACATTTTTTAATATTCTTTTACAGTAGATTAATTTTGCCCGAAAAATAAAAATATTTTTTTTTAGATTTGTAGATCCCATTATATTGTCTTTGTATAATTCTAACAATTTATATCAGACAGCTGATAACTGTTTTTTGTTTTGTTTTTTTAACTAGAACATAAATCTCATTGAAAATACATTTATTTAACTAGACATGCGTGTATGTCACTGTGTTAAATAGACATATATGGACCAATAATATCTCACTATGACATATGCAATGCAACAGAAACTAAGCGGCCGTCACAGTGCATAGTTTAATGTTCATCACTGAATGAATATTTAGTCACGTCAAGTCAACTTTATTTATATAGTGCTTTATACAGTAGCTTCACCATAATCAACATGAAAATAGCAGGATGCAGACTTCATCAAATATGAGAAATTCAAACTCTGCTATAAAGACAAGTTATTATTCGGGTAAGTTCAGTGTTGATTAAGTCCATTTCAAAAACTGTATGAAGATAATCACTTACGTTCAGAAGAAAAAAACAACAACATTAATTTACATAATTTTTTTATTATGATTCTATTTGGAAACTTAGCGTGAAAGAAGAAACAAAGTGGCCTCAGAAATAATTTGGACACTTACTGTAAGCCACACACACACTATATATATATATATATCAATGTGATGAACTGTTAGAACCCTTGTATGACCTTCAGAGGAACTGACTTCATGGATAACTAAAGATAATCTTGGGCCAAGTTGGTAAAAAAAAAGTAAAAAAGGTAAGGTTAATACTAAGAAAAAAGTTCTAGAACCATTTTGTTTTTTTTTGTTGTTTTTTTTGCACATGCAACTTGGTTTGATATTTTGTTATCAAATGCAACCAAATTCATACATTAAGTGTGACTGAAATGTCCAGAAATCTACAAATACTTATTTGGGGGCCCCTGTATATGCAGACATACACATATCTAGCCCATTGCATTGAGATCACAGTCAGAGTCTCTCCGTAAATCCACCCCCTCACTCTCCCTGGCGGTACAGCTAGATAAGGGTCCTCAGACTGGCAGAGCATGCAAAAGCACATATCGAATTAACTGTTGGTAATTATCTTAAAACGATGCTTGTTGAAGCGACATGGGGAGACGAATGCATAAGAGAGATAAAGTAGCCGGGCTCCTCCTAACAGCAGGCAAAGTTAACTCCTTTCTGCAGAAGGCCCAGATAAGCTCTCTTTGCCTAAGGCGCTCAAGTGCATTTGTGTTGTTATTTGTTGTGTTATTGCTTTGTGCACATTGAATGGGCAGTTTGGTGCATTGGGCCAGTAGGTGGAAGGCCAACTAAAGCATTCTGTCATGCTGAGCAGATTTGTGATCACGGATTGTCTTATCCAATGAAAGCGTGGGCTGCTGAGCTAGCTCGCAAGTTACTGAGGTGTGTGAGCATTGCATGAATATAAATGCATCATATATGTGTGACAACTGTTTGTGCTTCAGGTGTCATGCATGATCATCTCGATGGAACCCGAAAGGCTGCAAAACATCTGGCTCACGTCATCTGCATGACACATATAAATATATCACCCTTAAAGTATTCATCGCTTGACTAAAATCATTTGGAAAATTAAGGAGCAAGTTTACTAATCAGCTACATTTGCATTCAGCATTTTAGTGTGAAAACTTTTTCATAACTGTATTCTGTTTAAAAGTACATTTGTGTACATTTTCTAACAATCATGGCAGATGGAATTCATGAAGTGATGGATAAGAAAAGCATTATAACTGGGTTCATTTAAGAAGAAAATGAGTGCTGATTACAGTACAAAAAAAAAAAAAAAAAGAGGTGAAATATGCAGTGCAAACTGCGCGCAAAACAGATTTTGCACCATTGCCTTATTAACATAATTCCTTTAATGAACTGGAGGCTAAAACAATGCAGAAAGTGTATGCAAATAAGTACCTTATGTGTAAGTGCAATTTATTTTAATTTTTTTCTTTAAAATCTTTATTTTTAATTATTTATATTTAGATCTTTCTATGTGCCATGGCAAAAAAAAAAAAAAAAAAAAAAAAAAAGAAATGAATAAAAAGTAACTTTATTATTATTATTATTAATAATAATAATAATAATAATTATTATTATTAGGAAAATGTGTCATTGATAACTCTGACCTGAAATATTGATTTCTGCCAATGCATACTGTATTACTGAAAGAGCTCCGATGTGCTGATAATGGTTGAATTACATACATGCTTACTCATTATAGATCGGGTGAATGATCACATGTCTTGTGAAAGAGGACCAAATCTCAATAATGGCTGATTCTGGCAGCATGATTGCAATCAATATAAATACATTAACCTACACACACACTTCCAGCTGTAGCGCTGTGGGCATTGCTGATTTGGGGTCATCTTAGCCAAAGAATCAAAGCTTTACTCTTTATATTTGTGTATTTATCTCAAATTGTCCTGAAAGCAAGGCAGTATCTTCGAGTATCAGGTGTTTGGAAATAAATGGTTAATGTGTGATGATGTCTGTGTGTGTGTGTGTGTGTGTGTGTGTGTGTGTCACCATATCAAAATGTGTGGGGACTTTGCTTCTGGAAATCTAGATTCTTCAAATCCACCTCATTTTGTGTGTGAATGAGTGTGAGATTATGTGTGTATGCGTGCATGTGTGTCTGTGTGATGGTGTTCAAAGATAAGTAAGAATTTCTCACTTCTCTCTGTGCGCCTGTAGTGAGCCGCTTTTGTGTGTCCCATTTAAAAGCCCCTCAGTACCTCTTTAAGGATCAGCCATCAGCTTCCTGATATCTCAGTTTCGGCACTCCGTTCAGACTGTGAGTGTGGGTTTAACCTTCAAACAAGAAGTTTCGATGTGAAGAGGACACTGTTCACAGGTTGTAGAAAACAACAAATGCATTAGTTGCAGTGAAACTGAGGTCAAATTTAATATTACACCTAGGAAAGGTGGACGGCATGTTTCTCAACGTCCTTCATGAGCAGACACGCCAGGCACTGGATGGTTGTTGTTTGTTGTGTGTTTTGTGACCTAGCTTAATTGCGGTTGCAGACTCCTTTGAAGCAAGAGGCTGATGCGGCCCTCAAAAACGCTGATGGGTACACAATAATAACTCCCCTCTCTGATGATTTTTTAATCTCCTGTTGATTTGGATCTGCACGAAGCTGAAAGTTTTATTATTGAGTTGTTTTATTATTATTTTATTTATACTGAGCTGGGCATGGAGATGTGGGAAAATGGAGAGCAAGGTCAAAAACCCGCCTGTGGAAAAACATCATGGCTAATTCCACAGTGGACAGAAGAGTCATTACCCATAACACATAAATATGTCTCAGTCTTTATGCAAACAATTTCAGTTGGATATTGCTTATCAGTGCTCCCGCCTTCTTTAATCTCAGAGACGTGTTGTATTTTATAATGTAGTCTTTAAAGGGATAGTTCACGCAAAAAATTAAATGCTGTTGTCATTTACTCACCCTCATGTTGTTTGATGCTGAATGATAGCAAACAAATCATTCAAGCTAGATTTAAATCAATGAGTCATTAAAAGACCTGAATCATAAAGATGAATTAAAAGATCTGAATGTCTGAAATGGCATACTTCCATACTATATAGTAGGCAAAAAAAATACGTTAATAAATAAAAGGGAGCGATTTTAACAATAGAATACTTAAAATGCTACAATTAAAGCCTATTAAATTGTTAGTTCCCTTACAGGTACATCTCAATAAATTAGAATGTCATGGAAAAGTTAATTTATTTCAGTAATTCAACTCAAATTGTGAAACTCACACCGAATTGAGGCAGTAATTAAAGCAAATGGAGCCCCTATCAAGTATTGAGTACATGTACAGTAAACGAACATACTTTTCAGAAGGCCAACAATTAACTAAAATTATTTTTTTATTGGTCTTATGTAGTATTCTAATTGGTTGAGATAGTGAATTGGTGCGAATGTGAGCCAAAATCATCACAATTAAAAGAACCGAAGACTTAAACTACTTCAGTCTGTGTGCACTGAATTGATTTAATACATGAGTTTCACACTTTCATTCACACTACACATTTATATAATAATTTTTATTTTTGTTTTTAATGATTGGGAAGGAGTTATTTCAAAAGAAGTACCTACTAAGAGAGACACTTCAGATTTTTTCAATGAATCATTGATCTGATGCATGAATCAGACATTTTTAACTTACAATGACTGAAAAGACATAAAACTTTAAAATGTTGTTGAATTTAATGTGTCATACTTATTTGTGCCCCATGAGGACTATTATTTAAGAGGAAAGGCACACATTTCTTGTGGTTGTGTCCGAATGGACCAATTTACTTCCACTTTAGTTCAGTGAAATGATGAGCACTTTTCTAAAGGTCTGACAGATAAAAGTTAATTCACCTGATAACTGTTACCTAGAATCACTTAGGCCATGGCACTTTCTGGTTAATTTCAGAGAGTGCTCTTAACACACACACATATACACTCACGTACACACATATATATACTCACCCACTCTTCCTCAACCTATATGTTACATATCTGTAAATAAAGTCTCTCTTTATTTTATTATTATTTTATTTATTTTGTTTCAGGTTGAATGAAGAGAAAGGAAAAAAGAACAATCAGAAGTCTTTTTGAATTAATTTGCTTAAGTGAGGTTACAAATGGGCATAATAGCCAAGGCAGCCACAATTACAGTCAATTTACACTTTCCAATTATCCATAAAATGTACTTAACCTAATACTTGATGTGTGTCAGATGAAGGCAGGCCCAATTAAGCATGGGGGTGGTCTGAATTTCTGCGCCCTCTCTCTTTTGCACACATTCTCTCCCCTGGCTCTCCTGATCTAAGCACCACTCTAGTGAATTTAACACCAGCCATCCAAAACTCCACTCTGGGCAAATCACAGCCACTCCAGATCAGCCCCCACTCCAACAAAATTTCAGGGATTTCAACCTGATGAGCAGGGATGCACCACTTTAACTATTGTTTCCTGTTGGTCACCATCATCATCCTGTCTCTTTCTCAGGACGTCCTTTAGGAGTTTAACGAACAAGCTAATCTATCTGACAAGTACACATAGATTAGCTATTACAGCACAGGACTGGGCTAATGATTGCTTTATCAGTTCTGCACATGAAACTGTCAGTTACTGATATCTTGATTTAATGAAAAAAAAAAAAAAAAAAAAAAAAAAAATTGTTTTTATGTGTTGTTTGCTGATTATGACTGTTAGCCTATTAAATAGTTAGTTAATCAAACTAATGAACCATAATTAATCACATATATAAACATTTGCTCGGAAAAGACCCATATTAAGATCATTCAAATATATATTTATCATTGTAGCAGATAAATCACAGAATAGACATGGATAGAAAAAAAAGTGTCTAAATAAGTCAAAATCTTAATTATTTTATTGTTGTTTAAGGAACATGACACCTTTCTTACCTTGACTACTGTTATGCACTTTTGTAATGCCTAAGAATTGTTTGGATTAACTACAACGTGCAAAATGCTGCAACTTGAATACTTACCAGATCCAGGAAATGAAAACACATTACACCGGTTTTAGCTCATTTGCATTGGTTGCCTTAAAATATAGGATTGATGTTAAGGTTCTTTTTGCAGGTTTTTAAAGCATTGAATGTCTTTAGCACCTTTGTATCTTTTCGACTAAATATATTCATAGCTTGTGCTAAATAAAATGTGTTATTACATTTAAGCATTTGACAGACACTTTTATCCTAAGCAGCCTAGACTGCATTCAAGCTATACATTTTTTTCTAATTCATGCATTTCATGGAAATCAAAACCTATAACCTTAGTGCTGCTAGAGACATGCTTTACTGTTTGAGTTACAGGAAGGTTGTTTATTAAGACTGTAACACATACAAACACATTTTTGGCCATCATGTCACATCTTCATTATTCTTACATCTTTATACACATCATTAGCAAAACATTTGTGACACATAATAGAGTGACTGAGAAGATGAGCCTTTCCCCTCAAAAAAAGTTTCATACAGTACACACACACATACACAGAGAGAGAGAGAGAGAGAGAGAGAGAGAGAGAGAGAGAGAGAGAGAGAGAGAGAACTGTAACTTATTGTTATTAGATTTAAACTTATTTGTCTCTTGATTTGTATCTGAACCCTCAAGATACCCTTACTGAGTAGAAGGACGCAAATCGCTATGGCGATTGATTAAGTGGGACGCAGGAAACAGAGCGGCCCAACTGGGGAGTGAGAGAATGGGTGGGAGTAGGAGAGGGTGCAGAGAAAAGGAGGGCATCCTAAAAGACACTTGCGATAAGAAAAAATAAATGAAATACATCAGAAAGCATGCAAATGATCACCAAAGGAAATTATAAGCATTCTTTCCTTAACATACTTATGATGTGCTTCCAATATATTTTTGACTTCTTGTCAAAAATATATACATTTTGCACTGGTTCAAGTGCTTATGCAAAATGAATGGCTATATATAAATTCATATATATATATATATATATATATATATATATATATATATATATATATATATATATATATATATATATATATATATATATACTTTTTTTTATTTTTATAACATATACAAATGAATGCATATATTTAATTACATGTACATTTATAATATTACATACACAGGCATATTTATTGCAAAGAGGGATGTTAAAAACATCACTAAATGTAAGTAGAGCACCCATATAATAATGGCACATCTTGCCATCAGCCTTCTTAGTGTCCAATTCCCATCTACTTAATAGTATTTAAATATAACCTTCATGGCCACAGTTGCAGAAGGCACGTGTGTATGTTGTATCGGCGAGTAATTACTCTCATTTCAGGTTTAATGCCTGGTGCTTGTTGACATGCACACTCACCATGCAGTGCCCGCGCACACAGATGGCATCATCTGAAAATAAAGATCAAAGACTACTGAAATCCCATTCGTTCCACTCCGAATGGGATCCGCATGCTTTGAGAGAGAGTGTGAGAGAGATTTGGTTACGTGCCGAAAGAGAAAAACGGAATTCTGGATCAGTGACTCCCAGATGGTGGTAGCAGATATGTGCAGTACCACCTCTAAAAAGAGGGCAGAATATAGCAAGAACAGAATACTCATCCTGCGTTTCCTCTCTCTTTAACGTTATCTTACTTTCTCCATTTTAATTTAGGCCACTGACTCCCTCGCTGTCTCTCTGTCTCTTTTCAACATGAGCTTTCTTTTGTCACTTTAATTGAGCCTTCAAACACTCTCTTTCTCTTCCTCTACCCCTCTTTCTTTCTTACCCATTTTTTAAAAAGTATTATCTAGTTTTAATGTTTGTTCAAACTGCTTCCTGATTTAATGACCGGATATAGGCTATTAGTCTTATTTTCATGACTAATTCAGTGCTTGACGTCAAATGCAAAGGTGTCAGGACACTTTAAGTGAATGTTTTCCTCGCCCTGATTTCATTCCAAATATGATGCAAAAGCACCATAAAGTATCCTTAAAAGATGTCTTTGTGAGGCTATATGTCTTCTGAATCTCTACAATTGCTTGTGTAAGAAACGGGCTCAAATGTAAGCTGTTATTTACTAATAAAATGGGACCAGATTATAAGTGAGTTGAACTCAATAACCAGATCAATCTGATTCTTAAATGAGTGAGTCAGACTGATTTTGGGAACTGGACCTGCCAAAGTTTTAATGTTTGTTCAAATTGTTTCCTGCTTTAATGACCAGATATATTAGTGTTATTTTCATGATTAATTCAGGGCTTGATGGGAAATATAAAATAGTCAGGTGTGAAGCGTGAAGTAAGTATTAAATAAGTATTCTGTCATTTTTACCCCCCCACCCAATATCATTCAAAAACTGTATGACTTTTATTATGATGCAAAATCACCATAAAGTATCATAAAAATGGTCCCTGTGACTCGTATGTCTATGCGACAGAGTATGTCGTATGCGACAGAGTATCTAAATACACCAATTGCAAATAGTGCGTCTTGTTGGCTGGACTATAGATGGCTATTTAAAATAACTCCGCCCACCAATGTGTGATTGGGTAGTCAACACTACAAAAGACAATTGTCAAACATCAGTTCCTGTGTTGTAGATGATAAAGAACGTGTTTTTACTCCCTTTGCAAATATTATATAACATTGGAAAGGCAGTAATTTTCAATACAAAACAAGGAAATAATCGAAAAGTTGAAAAGAAAGTATTGGGTAGGGTTAGGTCAGGTAAAGGGGAGGATTTATGGTCCCAATAAGGTGGCATCCATTTAATAATTTGAATTAACATGCAATACGTTATTATTGTATACTTTTTTATAATGTTCAACAATACTGAGGTGTAGATAATTACCACTATTTGCAATAAATAGTTTAAATAGCAGAAAATCTATGGCTATTTGAACGCAATGTAAATAATATAACACTGAAAAAAATACTGCTATTTTCACTTAGTGTAAATAGAATCCATTACTATTTGCACTTAGGTTAAATAGCCTCTATGGCTAATTACACTTAGAGCAAATAGTGCTGCCTTTAAGCAAACGTAAGCAGTTATTTACTAATAATCTTCAGTCAGATCATAGATGAATAAGTGAGTTGAACTTGAGAACCAGATCGATCTGACTTTTAAATGATTAAGTCGGACTGCTTTTGTGAGCTGAATCTGACAAATCTTCTTTAGGTATTACAAATAGAGTACAGTAAGTTGTACAGGTTTGTAATGACATGATAGCCATTAAATGACAGAACTGAATCGGGTGATTTATATGTTTATTATTATTATTATTATTATTATTATTATTGTTATTATTTTTGTAAAAAACAAAACAAAATTGGCATGTGTATTACTCATAGGCGTGAGTATGTGTCACAGTGCACAGTGGGGCTACAGGAGAGGTGAGGAGGTGAGTAATTGTCCTATATCAAATGAACAGGCATGAACAGCAAACGCACACATCACCTGCATTGTCAGATGAGCACGTCGTCTGCGCCACTGATTTGAATCCACGGCGTAGCTTGTTTACAAGTCATCTAGGGCACCGTCAGCGAAAGCCAGGGCATAAACAAGTGCACCTCATGTCAGGTTGGGTGTCACTCTTGCAGCATTCTATACACTAATCACAGGCATCCGGATCTTTTTCTCGCACACGCACCAAAATAAATAAATAAATAAAATACAAATCACATCGCTGTTTTGGCTGGCTTGTCCCCTACTGAGCTGAATTCTGCCGTGTTCACAACTAGGGTGTTAATCAAGAATTGTATGTCAAATGTGTAGACGACAACATCAGAACCTAATAATTAATTTTCTGAAGTGTGCTGACAAAATCCAATGGAATGAGGAATGAAAAGGGAAGGGAAAGAAGAAAAAAAAAAAACATGCAAAAAAAAAAAAAAACCACGAAAAAAACATGTTATAATTGGCGGTTTTGTCTGTGCATTAATAAAGGACTGGGGAAATGAATGTTATACATTATTTCCTTTTGAGCCAACAGACATATCAGAGGAGGAAATGAGATGGATGGAGTGTGAAATCTGCAATGTGGTGTGGCTTGCCTGATGCAAATGAAATGTCAACACACAGCAAAGGTAGTTAATGAGATTTTCAATGCGTAATTTCCACATTGTAGCCAAAGTGTGAAAACACAGAATAAACCCCGTCATTAAAACAAAATACAGAGACAGTAGGGTTATTTTATCTTCTTGCTTTTTGGTTCCTTTCTTTCTTTCTTCTCAATCTCTCAATCTTTGTCTTTCCTCCTCTCTGTAACCTTAAAAAAGGCCTATGATCCATCTGAAGGTGAACCAAAGAAATAATTTGTGTCGCTGTATTTCTGGGAGATAAAATGTGCACACCAACCATTCAAAGCATCGCTGGATATAAAAGCCCAGCATATTGTATATGTGCCTGCTGTTATGTTGTTTTATAATGAAGAATTTTGCAATGGGATATCCTCCACTTGGAGGCGGATAAACTCTTGTCATCCTGTTAGGGAAAGCCACTCAAGCACGATCCGTTGACCCATATTTTAATTATTCATACTGATTGGCAGCTATTTATGCTGTGAGAAAGACAGATTAGTGTAGCATTTTTATCTGCTTGCATCCATGTTGCCTGACTCTGATTTTAAGCCCAGGCACTATAAATCACTTTAATGAGCCATGCCAATTGACAAGTGATTTCATATTTAATAAAATATGGTATGTTTACAGCTAACACACTCGCTTAAAGTGCCCGAAGTCTAAAAATAAAAGCCTCAGGTACACAGAACATCCTTCATCTGTAATATGCTTAGTACAAATTAGCTTCATCTAAATATCTACATATGTACTTCAGCAGGCGGAAGACTACATAGTGACAGTTTTGAAGGTTTTTATTAAAGTGAGTTTGTTATATAACTTAAAACCTTATTTTACATCATATACTATAAAACGTGTAAACTGTAAACATATTAATTTTCTTAAATACTGTAGCTAATGCATTTTTACTTGTTCAAGACCTGAAAGATAGGCATGCTACAAATTCATAAACAGAGATAAGTAGGCATATGCATACATAGAAATAAACATACTGTAAACAGTGTTATAATGTGCACATAAACCATAAACAACTCCAGAGATGGTGGAAAGAAAATACATTTGTAATGTTACAGAAGTGTTCTATATGAAATAAATGATGTCCATTAAATCCTGAAAAAAATAAAAGATCACAAATTTAATTATCATTCATGCACCTTGGTATTAACAGGTTCAAAAGAAAGAGAGAGAGAGAAAAAAAAGATGATGCTTTCATATACTCTTTTGATTCTAAATTGTCTTTACCTATTGCACAAAGTCAAGCAGGTGTTCAACTTAACGAAAACCTTCATTGTTGGCAAACACAATAGAATTTTTTTTTTTTTACATTCCAATCAATTCATTCGTGTGCCAGGACAGCAATAGGCAACTTTTTGTTCAATAAATATTATCACTGATCACCCTTTTGTGGCCTACTGGTATTGATTATAAGTGCAATGTTAATAATAACAAAATAATAAAATATTATTTTATACCAATATATATATATATATATATGACAAACACCAATCCATTTGTCCTTTTTAAACAGGAAGTTATACAAATGAACTTATACAACATAGAAAGAGAGAGAGAGAGAGAGAGAGAGAGAGAGAGAGAGAGAGAGAGAGAGAGAGAGAGAGAGAGATGCCAGTACCTCGCAGGAGAGTTTTCTGCAACTATTTTGTTCATGTCCTGGGGTTGTGCAATCTGTTTATCTGTTTAATATATCAATTAAAAATCAGTGTTTTTCTGGCCAGGAGCGATTCACCAAATCTGCATACTTAATACAAGCCCTGCGGCGAATACTAACACGGCAGCGCTTGTATCAGACCTTCTCCAGCTACCCGACCATATCCAACTCCTCAACATCAATTATTCAGCCTTACAAAGTAAGGCAGATTACCTTTGTATCTGTCCTGCTGTCTTGTCAATATTTAGAGACTTCAAAAGTAAGCGAGCGAGGGATAACTGCATTATTAATCATAAATGTGTCACAAACTAACGTTAGTGTCACTTGAGTGTTTGCGCTTGATTGTCTTTTGCTGAGAGTCTCTCGTTTGACTAGTTTGAGTGACAGCCCCTTTTACGCCCCCACGCTTGTTCCTGTCCAGTTCTCGGCCAGCTGTGAGGGCCTCTGGGTCCGGCTTTGAAGGTCACGGATGACCACTGACCATTGACACTCAGAAAGCAAGAACCAGAGAGTGGGAGTGAGTGGGCTACAAGCTCCAGCTTCCCTGTGGACTTGGAAAAAACGCATTAGAGGCTGTAGAGAATTGAGTGTGTGTGTGTTTGTCTGTTAAGGTCATGATAACAAGCCATCTCTCTCCTTTAGAGCAACATACTCCCGATCCATCCCTCCCTCGCAAAATAATTGTATCCCAACTATATTTTAAGTGTGATCTGCACCCAGCTGTTTGCATGTAGCTCTTTTCTTAATCGCCCTTAGTTCAGATTTCACACTAAGACAAGTCTGCGAGCAGGCCTGCTGGGCGCTATTGTCACCACATATTACCTTTCTGTTCGCTCGAGGACATACAGAAGTTGTGGTGTGTGTGTGGGTGGGTGGGTGGTGAGATGTAGCCTACCTGCAGCTGACAGTGTTTTACCATCTCGTATGAGCATCTCCAGCCTATGCAACAAAAGTTGAACCCGAGCAAGGTTGCAGTGATGGGGGGGTGGGTGTCCTAGATTTTAATAAGACGTGTGGTTTTTCATCCCAAAGAATCTGAGAACTACTCTCCTTTGGGAAAACAGCATCCCCAAGGTGACGGAACAATGTGGTCCCTTGTGAAAAACACACACATATACACACACAAGCTCCTGATGCTGGCGCTGGAACTAGAGCTAAGGGAGGTTTGCATGTTCATGAAGATGGATGCGTTGTCTTGTCAATCACAACTTTGTATGTCGGAATCCGTCCCAGAGGACTGTGGACAGGATCTTATGATGATCAACCAAACAGATTATTTCCCATGCATAAATCTTGTGCGTTTAATCTCATTTAAACACATCCAAGTTTGGGTGTGTGCATGCAAAGAGTCACGTCCACATTTGAGACAGTGTGTGTGCTCATATGTGCATATCACTCATTATGTTTGTGAGTGAGATATATGTTATATATGTGCTAATTAAGGTCTACATCCCATGTGCAGCCAACAATTTAACAGCGGTGCAAAAAAAAAAAAAAAAAAAATTGATTAACATTAATAAGAAATGCAGCCTATACAGTATATGATAAGTCCTACTGTACTGCACGGATCTAATATAATGTTTACGTGTCAGATGTTTTCTCCAACAATTTCCCAAACGTTCACTTGAGACATAACAGAATATGTTTCAGTGCCTAGCCTACTTAAATACTGTAATTATGTGTATAGAGTCTGTGTACATTAATCAGTTTTGCACGCTGCCGGAAGCACCTTTTATGCGCAATTCATATTTCAGTCAGTGGCAATGCAAGAAGCGAGAAGAGAAAAAGGTAGGCTACTCCTCTCAGAAAACGTACAAAAAAAGATCAGTTTAGATGTTTAATTATTATTTGGAGCACGGGACTGCTAGACGAAGGCTTAATGAACACATTTTTGTGAAAACCTGAAATTTGACCTTTTCTTTTAACCTTTCTTTGTCTCTAGTTCAAAATTAGCCACTGTGCATTCTGACTAGTGACGATAAAAATTATCGTCATCGTAAATATCGTCGTCAACGAACCTTTATCACGTGACAAAAATGAGACGAGACACGACGTAAATGCTGGTCATGTGACGATGACTATAATTAAATGTATAATGCAATAATGTTGACTAATAAAAAATAAAGACTAAATGTGGTTTACAAAATAAAAACCATGCTAAAATGTCTCTTCGTTTTCATTGACCAAAATGAGACGCAACAAAATGTTATAATGTTATTTCATCTCATTTATTCATGTTATTATTATTATTTTGCAGTATTTCTGTTTCCTGTGTCTCAAGAGCAGATGCAGGCGGAGTCACTTCCTCAAGCCCCACTTGTGGCATTATTTAGAAGACAACATCAAACAAAGCTAAGTCTGACACAGAGAAAGGGGCCGATGTGTGTACTTCTAAACTTCTGAAATAAATGTTGTAAATTCAAATCAGAGCATCTTTTGTGTCAGGAAAGCATATATTCTTGAGTCTGTAAGGTAACAATAATATAATAAGATAACCTTTTTTGAAATGGGTTTGGCTAAAGAAAATTTTGGTTTCGTCTATACTTCTAGGTACTTATACTATATTGACTGTCTTAAATAGAATTGCATTACTAAAAAGAGACTAAAATAGAAATTTTCATTTACTAAAACTAGACAAAAATAGTCATGGATAATTCTGACTAAAATAAGACTAAAATGCTCAGACTTTTAGTTGATTGAAACTTGACTAGACTTAAAAGGGTATGAACGTGACAAAAACTAATAAAAAACTAAAATGACAACTTCACACAAAGACTAGACTAAAAAAAAATTTAAACAGGCAGCCAAAAACAACACTAATTCTGACTTATTTTGCCAGCACTGGTCACATTTTATTAGCAATATATTTACACTAAGTGCAAATAACGATTGTAAAAATAGCAACATTTTCGTTAATAATAATAGTAATAATAACAATAATAACAATAATAATAATAATAATAATAATAATAATAATAATAATAATAATAATAATAATAATAATAATAATAATAAACTATGCAGTAATAACATAGTGAGTGTAAATTATCCTATAATTTAAAACTTAAAAATGAAGTAGCCACACTGGCTGGTGAGTGAAAAAGTTACATTCAAATTAAATGGATATGTCATTTCTATGTCAGACATATTATTCAATATGGATGAATCCACCTGACCACATCAGACTACACAAACTGATCATTTTTAAGGCTTTTATTAAGTAAAAATAGCTTGTTAATGTAACAATTGCACATTTCTAAAGATCAAAAAAAAAAAAAAAAAATCAGAAAAAATATTCAGAAAATGTATTTTTCTGACAAATTTCAGTTTGACTGCAGAATTCGAGATGACTATTATGAGCAATAAATCCCTTCTGGTTGAAGAGAATGTCTAATATTTATTCTGTTTCCTTGAAAATGACATGATTTTTTTGTAATGTTTTACTAATTATTCAAATTATTGATATTGACTAATATTTTAGACATAATATTTTAGTCTGTTTTTGCTTTCTCAATGCAGATATTTCCAATAATTATGTCAGAATAATTTAGAATTGTGGTTCAACTCAACAAATTGGTCATTGTTTGTCAATGACACTTAATGCATTAACTAATGTTAACAAACTGAATTGTATCACAACTTACTACCAGTTTTTCATGTTAAGTTTATTATATACACACATAAATAAACTCACACACTTTCCTGTGAAGAAAATGTAAAGCAGGCCATAAACAGGTGTTTGCTCATTCCAACCTCTATCTATTTTTATATCATCATGAAGATTTCAAATAAATCTTTAATATTTAATCTACATTTGGATGGTCCTGAGATAGACCATCTGTCTCCCTTCCACTGCTCCTCCCGTATGGGAACACACACATACGCACACACATACTCAAAAGTTTCCCAGTTAAGCAGCAACTGATACAAACAAGAAACACAAACTCTTTCCAACATTCACAGTGGAGAACACACACCAACTGTGCCGCTAACGTCTGAACGAGAAGGTTCACACACAAACTTGTGAGTAAACACACACAGGCAACAGAGAGCAGACACAAATGTACGGTTGTTTTTGTGAGGCTGTGTCCATGGAGGCGTTTTTAAATATTTCATTCAAACCCGAACTGTAGCCCCTTCATGTGCCTGATAGTTTCCCCACATCAAGGTCGACGGATCAGAGATGACACACTTAATCACTTTGTGATGTATGAGCGTTCCGCCTGGTGTTACTACACCTGACTGTGGTACATAAATCCTTATTAGCAACTTATGAAATAACCATGCACCATATGTTTATCTTCACATTTCTGTGGCCTGGAAAATATGGAGATGAAAATATTCCTTCCACTTTCTGGCTATACATTGACTGTATGAATGCAAGCGTTGGCAGAACAAAACAGATCCCCAGAGGAAAGGCAAATCACAAATGAGATCTCAATTGTTTGTCCTAGATAGTAATGAGACTAAACTGAGAGTCTATCGAGACCCTATTCAAGTCACATTGTACTCCTGAGAACAAAGCTCAGGAATCCCTCTTGGATCTATAGGTCACAAACCCCAAAATGGATCGCAGGTGCCTCCAGATAAGTTTGCTGACAGCAGGTAAAAACTAATGCAAATCGTAAATAAATAATCACTATACACAACAATACACTATCATTTTTTTTTTTTTGAGAAACAAGCTTGTATTTATATAACCCCAAGAATTTTCTAGATTGGTCATTTTAGAGTTTGTTGTTGTTGTTTTCCCTGCATAATGCAACAGCTCTGGACTGGGATCTGTTGTGAAGAACATCTGAAGTAATGGTGATGAGCAGCTGGGGTTCAATTGGCCTTTAAATATGAATATGGTTTTAAATAACAAAGCATCCTGCTTGACAAAATCCAGTCTTACATGAAAATGAGAGAGAGAGAGAGAAAAAAAAATGTCATGTCGTTTTCTTCATAATTAAAACCTCTCTTAGGAGTTCCACAAGGCAATGTCCTATTTCCAAACACACAACAACTCTTGTTTCCGTTTGTGTGTCAGCACAAATCTGCATCATTCCTCTTAAAAAGCCGTTTACTGTCGTCTCCCTGAGTGACCTGTCTAGCCTTTCAAACCGAGCTTGGCCAACAACAGGGACTTTCCACAATGCCACGTATAACTCGATCTGAAATGCCATCTGCCCACTCTCTCTTCTTTGTTCCATCCTTCCCTCCTGTTTTCTCTCTCTCTCTCTCTCTTTCAGATGTGGCATGCGTTATGTCAATGTGCATATAGCTGCTGCTGTTTAAAAAGAGTTCCGTGTGCATGTCTTCATTCTCTGCCAGCCCGTCACCTCTTAAAGAAAAAGCTACGTCCCTGTGGACCAGAATACTGCATTATTGAACAAGTGACGGTGGGAGAAGTAAAACTTTGAATGAAAGATTTACTGGAAACGGAGCAAACAATGAGATACCCTAAAAGATCTGTGTAATTATGACTCAGAGAGAGATGAACATTCGACTGCGGAGTATCATTGTGTGAATCATCTCTCATAAACACATCTGATGAATGTTATTTGTTAAGCTCATCAAATGTGATTCAGCATCTGCTGTGAGAACAATTCTTCTTTCTAAGATAATAGGCAGATATGAAGAACTACGATCAGCAGACAGGAACTTTTCAGTCCTCCTCATAAATCTTTGTTCCTAACTCACTGAGCTATGGAATGGTTCTTTCTGGTTTCTGCAAAACCAATACTAGTGCATATATGATGTTTAATTGTGTTTTGTGTTATTAGCATTTAGCATATTGCTACTCTAATGGAATACAATCAGAGGTGTGTGTCATACTGAACTTACAGAAATTCCAATTCCTGAATTTGAATTTGGTTTGAATTGAGGTCACAAACAGCAAACAGAATTACTGTTTTAATGTGAAAATAATTAAGATAGATAGATAGATAGATAGATAGATAGATAGATAGATAGATAGATAGATAGATAGATAGATAGATAGATAGATAGATAGATAGATAGATAGATAGATAGATAGATAGATAGATAGATAGATAGATAGATAGGGTTTTGGAACAGATCACGTGCATATGACGTGATCCTATCCTTGGAGTATTTCATCTCAGTGACTAAGATAATATTTTGCTGCTTGAAGCTTGATGTGTCTGTTGAAAATCCCCTGAGACTGTGGAACTATCTCTCTATAAACAAGTATATAGGCAAATAAACAGTGATAATGCCATTTCACAGCAGTGTCACTACACTCTGTGCTTACCAAACAGAAGACTGCAGGAAAAATCATGTCTGGGTGCCCTGCAGTTTGAGAATTTGCTGCCTCTTAATTTGGCCAAATTGTTTTTCTCTAGAGAAAGGTCATGGAAAGGTCACTAGAGATTGTGCACAGCGGTGTCAAGAAAGCTCATGATGACACTGGTACTTGGTGATTTGCTTTGTTTATTTTTAAGATTTCAGCATTATCCTGACTGCAATGTGGATGAAAAGATGTTAAAAAAAAGAAAATGGTGATAATGACAAATTTAATAGTATGAATATATATATATATATATATATATATATATATATATATATATATATATATATATATATATATATATATATATTTGTCTCCAAATGCAACCCATAGCTGTTAACTTACGTGTATGTTACTGAATGCACTTATGTTGTTATGGATAAATTATTGGTGTGACTGTTTGCACTGATGCATATATATATATATATATATATATATATATATATATATATATAGACACACACACACACACACACACACACACACACGACTAGCAACTGGCAGATGTTTGCACAACAGAAGTCAGGTGGAGACAGACAAAATGCATATTCGACATCTGAGACATAGCCTGGAGGGTATAGCGCTTGTGTTCCAATGTTTTGTGCGGTGACACTTATGTGCAGGCGACCCGGCTTCCAATCCGGCTTGTGACATTTTCTGATCTCAACCCCTCCCACTCCTCTTCGTGTTGGTTCCTCCCTCCACTCCCACTGTCTGAATAAAATGGCAAAAAGTTCAAATGCTACAATGTTATACATCTTACAATGAGGGTTTGACATTAACTTTTTTGCTCACCAGCAACTGTGGCTAGTGGTTTTCCAATATTACTTGCCACTGGACACAATTGTGTTGCTGGACAATCACAAGTTGATTATGAAAATATGAAATGACTTATAATACATGATTTACAATTTGGTTACAGGTTTTCACAAAATCCAAATGTTTTATAAAATCTTGCTGCGTACAAATATGGGTTGCTTCTTGCAATTTTCTGAACAAAAACTTTTGTTATTGTAAATGTGAATTATAATTTATTTTTATTTATTTTTTTTTGTCCGTAGGTGGCATTTCTGAAACAGAAATATATAATGGCTTCCTTGGTAACTTTTTAATGTAGAGTTAGCCAATGGCTTCATCTCGTTTTATTGTGTTAGTTTAGCTAAATCATCTGCTGAAGCCAACTGCAGATATAAATATCCATACATGCGTATAACTACGGTTAAAGATGCACTGTCAACTCGCTCTCAAGTGTTTACAGACTGGTTGTGACAGTTACAGTCATATGTTTTTGTAGGCTATGTTTATTTGTGTGTGTGTTTGTCCTCTACTACAAATATTATAACTAAGGTTGTCAGATGCTTAAAAAAAATAATAATGATGAAAACATTTTTAGTTAATGTATTCAATTCATTTTTATGGAAATAAAACAGTATGTTCTTTTATTTATTTATATGTTTTTTTTCCATAAATACATGTATAAAAGACACTGGACAGCGGTAGATTTTTGCAGCAGTGCTCTTCATCTTTCACACACTTTTATTCTTCTTCACAACACTCTCCTATTCATCTTCTGCTTCCATCACACTTCAGAAAGCTTCTGCCTGTGTTATTCTCATTTGTAAATGTCTTTGGATAAAAGCATCTGCTAAATGAATTGATGTAATGTAATGTAAATAAAGTTTAAAAATAACAACAGATTTATATATATATATATATATATATATATATATATATATATATATATATATATATATATATATATATATAAATGTGTGTGCATTGTGTGCACACTGTACATTCTCTGTACATCTTAGTAAATTTATTTGTACTATTTTCTATTTGTTACGATGTATTTTACTAATGTATATTTATTATTAGTATGCATTTGTGTTGTATTTGTTATTATACACCAACTCTGCTGTCACCAGTGAATATCCAGCATTGCTTCTGACTGCGTTAATATGTCTTTCCTTGACAAATAACAATGCAAGAGTCATAATTTGGTGTTTGCGACTAATGGTGTGCTAGAAACGTGTTGAAGCATTTTATGTCACCGTGTTCAAATCACATCTGTACACGATGTCATGAAGCTTCAGGGTGAAAAGTTTATGTTAAAATCTAGTAGATCAGTGTCTATAGCATCTATACTGGGTATTATAGCATCTAGACCAGCAGCACAGTATTATTAACATCCGGTGCAAATAGCATTTTCCATTAATAACAAGGACAAACTATAATGCGTAGCTATATTTATGGGTTGAGAAAAAAGCACCCTGCTCTGTTTCTTCTACATTTAGTTTCATGGTTTAATGATGTCTGTAATCTTGTTTAATGTCAGTTATAATCAACCACAAATTGAGCAAATGCAATCTGTCATCCTTTTTAAGCCCTCATCCACACCACCTGAAGATCAAAGGTCAGACATGATGAATTACAATTTCCTACTTAAGATCAAGAGCAGGATACACATAATGACTCTTCTCTCGTAGACCCTCTCATCCCTCCCTCTGTTTTTCCCCTTTCGCCCTCTCCTTCTCTCTATATCTCCTACTAAACCATTTGATTAGTTTGAAAAGAAACCACACTTGAACAAATTGTGGCAAGAGCCTTTTGAATAATACACAAACAAGGCATATCACTTTACCTGCCAAGCTGTTACTCATTCAACAGGGCTTCATTCCTCATGTTTGGTCTACAAATAAAATCATTAAACATTTTCTAGATACAGAACAAACATATTTTTGGAGCCATGATGGTGTAATTATAATATCTACCACCAGGGGCTTACCAAGCTATGCTAGCCAGTCAAACCTTGACCCCTTGGTACATAAGCATGCCTGTACCTATGTTTAGAGCTGATGTCCAAAAGCATTGAGGCAAACACACAAGGTGTGTCCTTTATGAATGGGTTGTGTGTTTGTGTGTACGGCAGCCGCTTATGTTCACAGTAACAGTTTGCATCAGGTTAACTCAGTTGTGTGGCACACACAGATGACATCACAAATGTGATTAACGTAACCTAGGCTTTGAAGCAGGCAAATACCCCATCAAATCAGCCCCATCAGTCTGGGGATCACCTTCACACTACAGGCTTTCTCCCTATTAGCCGTTCTTGTGTTCTCACTTTCTCTATAACATGCAGTTGGCTGTGATCAGCAAGGGTTAACAGCTCCTGAATGCCGCTTGACAACTATTTAACATAGTGACCACGGTTAACGTTCCGTCACTGACCCTCTCATAACAACTGACACATAAACACACACACACAAATGTATACCTTCACACAGAAAATCTCCATTGCCTTTACAGAAGACTCTCAGTCTAAAACTGAAGCAGCAGGCTGCATGTTTTTAGAGGGCGGTGAGAGAGACAGGTGATGAAATATTCAACTGTGAGCTTCACTGATTTCAGTTTAATCAAGAAAAAAGATACAGAGCAGAGGTGTATGTGTGTGTGTGTGTGTGTTTCAGAGAGCCTGTCCCAGGATTTATACAGAAAATAAAAAGCCCTCCATATGTGTTGAAGCCATAAAGTCAATAAAATGGTAATTTTGAGATATAGTTGCAATTACAAGAAATAAAATTCTCTATTAACTTTTTTTTTCCTCTTCAATATATTTTTAAAACGAATTAATAGTTTCAATCAGCAAAAATGCACTCAAATTGATCAAGTTACAGTAAAGCCATTTGTAATGTTGCTAAATATATTTCTAGTTTATTTTAGATAAATGCTGTTCTTTCGTATCAATCAAATAATCGTGACAGTTTTATTTTTATTTTTATTTTTTTATAAATATATACACACATATAGCAATCATGCTAATATGCTGAAGAAATATTGAAATATTCACCGTTGAAAACAATTGTGCGGCATAATATGTGTACATATTTATTTTATTTTTTCAGCATATTAGCATGATCGCTTGGGTAATGGCTGCTGAAAATTCAGCTTTGCCTTCACAGGGATTCAGAAACATTTTACAATATCACTGTTTTTAATGCATTTTAATGAAATAAATGCAGTTTCGGTGATTGTAAGAGATTTAACAGCATTTAAAAATCTTACCAAACTTTGATCAGAAGTGCACGTTTTTACATTGTCTGTTTTTCACAGCTAGCTTAATGTCACTCATTCCTTACATTGACTTTGTTTCATTCATTTGTTTTATGAGTTGTAGTTGCATGTCTACTTCATCATTATTCCCCACAGAGCCTTATATTTATCTATATTCTTCACATTACACAGGATCACTCATCCTCACTGATCTCACTAATCATGTGAAGAGCGGCATATACAATCGATATCTACGCTGAGTGCACATAAGAGCACATCTAAAGCAGTGCTACTAATATGCCCCCAGCAAAGAGAGCGAGCGATCTTGATTCAAACATTATTCTTTGTGTGTGTGATTTGTCTGAGTGGCGAACAAAGTCAATAAATTCTTACTCTTTGCACAGAGTCGAGTTCATATACATCTCATTTGTCACAACAATGGAATTTTTCGGAACTATCAGAAGAAAATCAAGCATAACCATTCTCAGCCCTGTATTATTTATCTTTCTTTCCTTCGTTGTCCCAGGAGGACAACTCTCAATCAAATGCACACACAAATCCTTGAAAAGGCATTGTTCATGACAAACTGGGAGGTCTTACGACTGACATATCTGACAAAGCGTGAGTGCATTGCTTCTTGTTTTTTTTTGTTGGATTTTTACAAGTTTTTTTTTTTTTTTTTTTTTTTTTTAAAGCTGCTTTAAACATGTGCTTATTGCCATTTGAAATTCTCAAGTGCAAGATTATCTCACCCAGCCTTTGTTAATGAACAGTGCTCTTTGTTTCATAAAGAACCACTGAGTTAATAACAATTTTCTTTTTCTTTTTTCACACATAGGACCCCTCGTAACATAGACACACTATGGAGAAATGACACCATTGTCCTGCGAGACATCACAGATTCAAGACTTCGCTCTGTGGAAACAATTTGAAGCAGTGGAAATGTGAAATCTAGTAGTTGATCTAAAGACTACAAGCTAAAGTTTGAATCTGAATAGATGTTTTGGCTATTAGCATGCTTATGCTATTTATTCTCTCTCTCTCTCTCTCTCTCTGTTCTGCTTTTGTACACATAATTGATGACTTATTTGTGCTGAGTCTTGTGATCACATGCACAAAAGTAGAAATTTTCTACCAATGGAAATGGAGAAGCTAATTTTGTCCCCAACACACTTTCCTCTGCCATCTTGTCCCCTGGTACCTTTTATTGTTTCACAATCTATCTTGTTTATCTCTTACTTCACCTCCCAAATGCATCTATCTGCTCTCTCTCTCTTTCTCCATCTATCTCTCTTTGTTTATCTCTGTGAAACTCTAGTCAATGAGGTACTGATATATCCAAACAATTAGCTGGGGTAGAATGTTATTTGGCCAACACTGACTCTAATGCAGCTATAAGAAGAAAAGCAAATTACCATTTCACTCGAGCCTCGTGTAATCTAAACCTCGGTCTCTTCCTCATTTTTATTATTTTGCTCAACCTCAAGTCCTCCCTCTTTCAGTCCAGCGTATAAGATGGGACTAGCAGGTTTTTTTTGTTTTTTTACCCTTTGCTTGGGAATGAAAGTCTCTTTGCCTGACAGAAAGCTGCAGTTAGTCTGACAGTAACACAATGCCTGTTCATACACATCATCAAGCACTGACTCCCTTCCTCACAACAGAGTCAGAGAGGGAGAGAGAGAGTGATGATTGGGTGGGTAATGGGAGATTGGAGCATTTTTCTGTGGACGTTAATGACCCGTTGTTTGTGGTGGTGGAGATGAGTTCACCTCATGGTGACAGAGTGTCTTATTGCGAAACACTCTGTGTGTGTTCCATGCTGGCACTGTATACAATATTTTTCAAGACATTTTTTTTTATTTTATTTTTTTTGTAGAAAGGGATGGTTAATAAATGAATAATTTACACACTCCCACGTCATTCCAAACCTGTTTGACTAACTTTATTTCACAACAATACAATACAGATATTTTGAAGAATGTTGTTAAGCAAACACTTTAAACATATGCACTATATTTCAAGTTTTTGGAAGCCATACACTGCAATTCAAAGTTAGGGGATGGTAAGATGATGATGAGTATTATTATTATTATTATAATTATTGTTATTATTATTATTATTACTACTACTACTACTACTACTACTATTTTTTATGTATGTATTTATTTAATACATGTTTTATGCTCACTAAGGCAAATATCATTACAATTTAAAATAACTATGTTCTATTGTAAAATTGTAATTTTTAATCAGCCATTAATTCAGTCACATTATATTTCATGAATGATTTTATTTTGCTGATGTTCTGTGCAAAAAAATATATAAAGCAATACAAATTCAAATCAATGTCAAAAGGAATTGTGTATTTTTTTTTTTTTTTTCTGTGACAACATTGTTTTTTCTTTGATGAATAGAGAATTGAAAAGAACAATGTAAAAGTTTGTTTACTGTCACTTTTGATTAATTTAATTTTGAATATATTGCTGAATAAAAGTATAAAAGTTATTTAAAAAAAAAAAAATCTTACTGATGCACAACTGAATGGTAGTGATAGATTTGTCTAAGAAAGAGACTGAAAAATGAAATTGTTATTCATGAAAAACTTGCTTGTCAGGTTTCTGCTATAAACATATTTTGTGTGCTACAACTTTCTGAAAGTCAAAATAATTTAATAATTATAACATGACTGTGTGGTGAACCTATGAAACTAACATTAATCAAACTAAACAACTCTGTGTTAACTTGAACATGCTGGTGACAAGGGAGGGGGGAATGGAATTTAAAACAATGAGATGTTTATTGCTCAGAGAAGTTTATCTATAACAGTATTTTCTTCAGTAAAAAAAAAAAAAAAGAAAATAAAAAAAGTTATCTCTTCTGATTTAAGAGATAAAAATGTACATATCAAGCACTGTTTAAGCAGAAACAGTAGAAAGTAGTTTTTAACAAATATGTTGGTGGACATTAAGGAATATGGACTCATATTTTGGCCCATATTTATCAGCTGTTTATCAGCTATATATATATTTATTTACAAAGATAAATAAATCTACTTGACGTTATGGGCTTGGGTAAAGTAGAGCTACTTCTTTTATTTTTGCTAAAGTAATTGCACTTAATTTCATAGTTTTCAGTCATATGACTAACACAGAGACCTAAAGGGGACACATCCACATAACTGCACCACATGTCAATTTTCCATATGTTTCATTTACGAACCAACACCTGTCTCAGTATTAGAGTAGGACATTCTAAGACACTTCACATGGAATAAAATATTGAATGTGCCCTAATGTTCTAAGACAGAGATATAAAAATGATGAAAAATACATTGGTAACACATTGGTAATACATTGGTTTACATAAGGTAAACCTTATTGGTAAAGCATACTAGCTGATGCATCTAAAACATGAACACAACTGGGTTCATTTGCTTTCCTTTATAAATAAGGTGTATACTCATATTAGTCTTCCACATTCACTGTCTCAATCCATTTAGCAATATTGAGCATTTTGTTTGTAATAGTTTTCAGCAAGTTAACGTGCTGCATTCATATTCTGGATGCATCTGTGTCCATATATATTATACAGCAATGATGTGTACTGAACTTGAATCTTTGAATATCAAAATTTATGAGAGGAGAGTATTAAAATGAATCATGCAATAATTATTTACTAACGTTTGCACTGGTCAAATTACCGATATTTGAGCCTTTCACTGGAACATGTTGAATAGATTCACTTATCAACTTTAAAACAGCTGAGAACAAAACATGTCCCAGATCTTTCTTTGTCAAAATTATGCACAGTACTTTAGTTGAGTCTTGAGTTGAGGGAAAAATAAAAACCAGTTGCGAGCCATTGCTATAAATCAACTATATTAAGAACAGTACTCTACTCTTTGTGTTGTTGAACATCTTAATGACAAATTGCTCCATATCCTCTTTCCTCTCAAACATCCATCCTCTCCAATAACAGATTTGTTTCCTTTATCTTTTTCTTCTCTCATATTTTCTTCTTGTACTGCCTTTCTCGTACTGCTGTTTCCACTCTGACCTCATCCGCTTCTTCATCTGCTAGGTTCTATAAAAAGCTGTTTAACTTTAATACAGTTTTGTTGTATGTTTGCAGTTTACTGCTATTAATATTCAAGGCTATAATATAAAAGCCTAACAACAGCTTCATTATGTTTTTTAATCATGCTGACATTGCCAGCAATGTTTTGACAAAACTATTGTTGTACACTTGAAATATAGACAGCTTTGTTGATTACAATAAGAGATGTTTCGATTTGTCACGTCAGGTTGCTTGTTTGCAGCTCTTTTTTTCTCCATAAAAGTATATGATTTTGAAACTAAAATGAGCTATAAGGATGATTAAACGCTCGTTTGATTGTTTGTTTGTTTTGAAAGGACGTCCAATTGAGCAAAAAAGATCATGTTTGCAAAAAAATAATGCGCAGCATTATAACAGAGAACTGTTTACAGCATGATAATAATGAGAAATGTTTCTTGAGCATTAGAATGATTTCTGTAGGATCATGTGACACTGAAGAACTAAGAGAAACTGAAAATTCAGCTTTGCCATCTTGGGGATAAATTACATTTCAAAATATATTTAAATAAAAAGCATTCACTATTACTGTGTTTATTATTCATTTCATATATTATAATTCATACAATGTCATCAACTATGGCTTCCCAAAGGCATACTTAGTTTGAGGAAACAAGGAAGAGAGGCTGTGTCCAGTCCTCCTCTGTTAATATCTATAATTCATATAGGCTCCATGACATTTCAGTGGCTCGTCTATAAAGGTGTATACAGTTCTAAAATGCTACGTTAGTGCATGTCAAGTATGTCTGTTTCTGTGTGCCACTTTTCTCTTGACATGCGCTGAAGTTGACAGTGTGATTTGTGCTGCACCTTAGGGCTCACTCAGAACACAAAGGCCGTGTCTCTCACCGCTATTTCCAGCAGGCACTGGCAAGGTCAGCCGTCCTCCTTAATGCATGTCCAACAAAAGAGCCAATTTAGGAGCCATCAGGCCTCGGCCGGCCCCCGGGCTCTCTCCACTTAACTGTTATGAATCCCGTCAACTCTGTAATGGGAATGAGCCTCCGATTAAAACACTGCTTTTCTTCATCCGAGCAGCAATAAGAGACCCATTTCCCGACACACGGAGAGAGACACTCTCGCACAGTCACACAAACACAGCCCAGGGAAAAAACACCCACATTTCTAAATGAAATTTTCATCCTGCACTTTGAATTTGAGCACCGTGCTCACACACAAACACACACACATTTCACGTGTAAATTGTGAGCATGAGAACCCAGTGACTGAGCCTTGATGGAAATCTACAGCCCACACTCTAAAGCTTAACAGACGTTCCCATTCAAACCTGTGAGAGCTTATTGACTGCCTCGGCACAGACACTGTCACCTGAGATTTCACTAAGCTGCTGTCAAACACTCAAAAGGATTGTGTCACCTGTCATGAACCGCAATGTGTTGGAGCGCCACCTCTTACGGAAAAGTAAATATTTCGTCTTAGATTTCACAGACGTTACTTCATAAAGTCTCAAAAGCACACATTAATTCTGCTTGTCCGATCAGTCCTCATCTGAGGCGATGAAGATGCATGCCGCATGGACACTCTGACATTATCGTGTCCAGAGGCTGATGAGAAGTGTGAGAGAAGCTGTGGAGAAGCCGAGGTTGAAGCTGCCGAGGTTAGTTGATCAGATGTCCACTGCAGGCAACAGGAAGCTGTATTAAAGCTAGAAGAAATTAAAAGTGACAGTGTGATGAATTTGTTGGTAATAAACATGACCTAGTATATATCAGTTTATTTTTTTAAAGACTTGCTTGACAAGCAGACTTTACTTTCTTCTAGTGGTGAATTTCCTTGTGAAACAGGAAGTTCAAACAGCAAACAACTTTAGTTTAGCGTCAACTGTGATTTGCTGCTTGTTAATGCTAGTTAGATGCAGCTGGTATTAGTGGATGGACTCTAAACAGCTAAATATTTCTAGTCGATTCTAGGAGAAAAACACTACATTTTAATCATTGGATCTGATTAGACCATTAGCATTTTACTCAAAAATTACCGAAGAGTTTCTATATTTTTCCTATTTAAAACTTGACTCTTCTGTAGTTACACTGTGTACAAAGACAAAGACCGAAGAGTTGCAATTTTCGAGTCTGATATGACTATGAACTATACTCTAATTCTCTAAGTCTATGCCTGAAATTAGTCACCAGCAACTCTGATATTGTTGCAACTACACAAACTAACTGGGACTATTTCCAGGCGCTGCATAATATCACTGTGCCTGCTGCACCCGTGATACGGAGGCAAAGTACCTTGATTATTACGCCTGAATGAAAGTATAGTTCCTAGCCACATCAGCATAGAAAATCACAACTTTTCATTTCCTGTCGGTCTTAGCACACAATGTAACACAGAAGAGTCAAGTTTTAAATAGGAAACATAGCGAAACTCTTTGGTCATTTTTGAATGAGATGCTTACGGTCTAATCAGATTCAATGATCTATGCTAAGTTAAGCTTGAAAAGAATCAAAAACTGCAAAACTCAACTGTTTAACTCTAGGGGAGTAGCCTATTTTCAAAAAAAAAATATTTGGAGTGTTCCTTTTAAGCCTAAAATGTGTTTTAATGTTACTATTGTTGACGACTGTATGTATTTGAATAATACTGGTCTTTAGCACAATAAAATATACTTCAGTATATCTTTAGTTGGACTTCAGCTCTACTTACGCACAGCTATAGTGTATTAAGTACTAAATGATTTGTTCAAATTTAACAGACTTTATATTTATCAGTTAAGTACACTAAGTACAATTTTTATATTTTTTTATATTAAATACATAAATATGTAAATGTATTTTTAGCAAACTTGGCATGAAAGGAAATTTGTCACTCATCAAGTTGATTTTGTGATGGTTTTGCTGTTATCAGCTTGTCCTATTAAATTAATTATCAACTTTTTATGCCGAAATAGATTTAAGTTTAGTTGAGAGCCATCTTGTCAAAGTACACTGGTAAAAAATAACAATAATAAAATAAATAAAAAAATCTAATTATACAAACATCAGAAAGGCTTGGGCTACAAGAGTAAACAGGTTTTTCTACTTCAACATTTCACATTTAATTTAACATGTTACTCATTATATCTTTTATATTCTTGTGAAACTTTATCTTTACCTTTTTGTTTTCTTTCCCTGAGTAAAAATCACAAAATTATCATTTTGGGGCTACTATGCATATAACTATAAACATGCACTATTGTTTCTTTTTTTTTTTTTTTTTTTTTTTCAGCAGTTCACTGTGATAATTAATGGTATATTTTTGGAGAGCATATTCGTGTACCCTTTCCATATTTGAGCCTAACAGGGGGTATGAATATCCACTCCCACTCATGACTTGCCAACAGTGCTCAACGGTTGCCTCCCCTAAATAGAGACCAAGGTCAAACACGAATGTTATTGAAATTAGAGGTAGGCTGCAGTCGGCCAGAGGTGTCCAGTGACTTTGCATGTGTATTTGACATTCAAACGCATGACTGAACCATATCCTAATGATGTGGTCATGGGTTTCACAGCCCTTTGAACAAGTAGTGTTCAAAGCCAGGTACTAGTGCTTCATACTTTTAAATGATAGGTGAGAAGAAACGTGAGGAGGAAGAGAAGGAGGAAAATGACAAAGGGATTGTTAGTCAGTCAAACCGAGCAACGTATTGTCACCTATTGTCTTTTTGTTTGTTTATTTGTTTGTTGCTGTTGTTTTGTTGTCAGTACTGAGATGGTGATAAACAAGGTGAGGAGAGAAGAAGCTTCACTGGCACACACTTCATCCATATACAACACCCGTGCTGTGAGTCAGTTCACACGCTCCTCATGCAGACAGAGGTGAGTCAGTGAGTGACAGAGTCTCCCTGCCGCTGCGCCTCCCTCTCCTCCTCAACACCTGTCAGTCACTCTAATGGCTGTCACACGCCTCCCCACTGTCCGGCTCTCGCCTGTCATGAAACTGCCATGAGCACATCCATGGAATGATGTTGGGAATGGGAATTTGACAAAGTGAATGCATTTAGCATGGTCATCCTGAGGTGTTTTTTTTTTTCTCTCTCTCTCTGTTTTTTTTTTTGTTTTTTTTTTTTGAATGAAATCAAAATTGACCCTGTTTGAATGTATAAATGTGCATTCATGGTCTTAATTTGGATTATTAATCCATGTTTTATATTTATTTTTTTATGTTGGTTTTTATAATCTCTCAATGAATTGAAATAATGAGCTTCCCCTAGAAACTACCTGGCTTTATTCTGGTAAATAAAAATCCTTGCACTTTCACACTCTATTCATTTCCTGATGGAATGGAAATTTGGTCAGAGTGAAACTGTATTTTGTATTCTTGTGCAAAAAATAAAATTAATAATAATAATAATAATAATAATAATAATAATAATAATAATAATAATAATAATAATATAAAGTATGTTCGCTTTCAGTTTTTATTAATATTGTTATGTTAATAAAACGTATTATTATTATCATCATCATTGCATGTATGTATTTATTTACTTAGAAGTTATGCCCCATGCTATTTTTTTTTTAAATTATTATTATTTAATTGAATATCCTGTTTCATTTAGAAATGTTTCCAATTACAGAAACAAAATGGTTTGTGAATTGCTTTTCACACTTTACACAAATGACTGAGCAAACACAGCAGATATCAAAGGTCTAAACTAAAGGATGTGTCTGTGTGTGTGTGTGTGTGTGAGAGAGACAGAGAGAGAGAGCAAAGGTAGAGAACTGTGGACTTGGTGGCCCTAATGAGTTCTGTAGATCTCCAAAATACTTACCACTAGTATATTCACTTTATGAAAAGTTAAAAACCTACCCACACAAACACACACACAGAGAGACACACACACACACACACACACACAAGCACATTCCTAACCTTCCATGGCCCCGCTATGTGGACGATTCATCAAATGTCACATGCACTATTCAGACATCACTTCCTCTTTTACAGAGAAAACACAAAGACAGACACACTGCATCACCTTTTAATTAAAATGTACTCCCTGTCACCATGGCTGAAAGGATTTTTTGGACTGGTGCAGAGTGAGAGGCAAATATTGACTTCCTGGTTGAGTTTTTCCACCTTGTCATGGAGCAGAGTTTTAAATGCCCTTCCAGAAGTTACAGTCCAGAGGGTCTCTGCTCTCTGTAGAGGCTTTGAGTGAAGGCCTTCATTTAGACCACGGACTTCTGCATCCAAAAATAATGTTCTCCTCTCAGAGTAAAGTAGCTTAGAGTCTCACAGGGCCATCATCCCATGTGTGTTAACAGATGTGTGTGTGAACAAGTGTGGATGTGTAATTGGAGCAGAACCACCAAGCAGTTTAACTTGGGCCCCACCTGGACCCAACCTTCATTTAAAAACCATCCCACTGGAGCTCCGGAGCCATCTACAGAGAAATACCTTTAAAATACTTTCACAATTAAAAAATAAAATATATGATGGGAGCAGCTTGGCAAGACGGAATCCCTTGTATGGAGGTAATAATTTCTGACCTTATTAAATTAATTAAACGCATGTTTCCTATTATGGCATAAGGCTTAAAAAAATGGAGATTACAAAGGCAGCCCTGGAGACAGGCACGGTGATGAGACGAGTGTAACGAACACACATACACACACGCTAAACTCACTGGCTTATTAAATTTGTGTCTCTTTCCTTGGACGGCACATTAATTGTCATACATGTCATTAAATTCAGCCTGGTTTTGCTACGCTTCACGGATACTTGCACTCACACGCACACACAAACTCTGCACATATTGAAGGACAGCTTGTGTATTTAGACAATTGGCAAGTTAATAGAAATGATTTTCCTCATTAATGTGGCTCTTTGCTCTGTATTTGGTTGCATGTTTATCTGTCAAACCTCTGTGTTTTATCCTCATTACACACACAACTCAACTGGTCAAGGAAAAAGAAACAAGGTCAAAGATGAAAGCATTTATGGTGTTTTGATAAAAACACTGTATCTGATGTTTATATTTAACATTAATGAAAAGTGGCTTAAACAAAAGCTCATTATTTATAATGTATCGCTCATGCATGTCTACATTTGTATTAAATGAGATAAAAGGAGCTTTATTTTAAAAGATGAACTGTGTAATTATTATTATTATTTATTATTATTATTTTTTTTTTTTCAAGGTAAAATGCTTCATTATATTCCAATTTAATGTGCAGAGACAAACATTAAAAGCCATATGTGGATTGAATTCTCCAAAAGTGTAATTGTCCAATCATGGTGCTTTCAAAACATTTATGCTGTTTGTTTAAGCTGGCTGACAACAGCAACAATCGCTCAACCAATAAGGCGAGTTTGAGGCGGGGCTATACATCTCTCTGACCAATGAGGGGTTGTTTAGGGAAACCTGTTCAAAAACAGTCACTATTTGATGCTGACATTACACTTTAACTATAAATATTGGTGTTTGGAAAATAAAACCTCAGTATAGGTTTATATATATATATATATATATATATATATATATATATATATATATATATATATATATATATATATATATATATATATATATATATATATATATATATATATATATAAAGATTCATTAGTGGAAACTGCAGAAGTATTAATGCAAATCTTAATTTTATGCAGAATAATTTAATCATATGCTATCTATACCATGAAATTATTCACTGAGTCGATTACGCACACACATAAATGCAGTTCCTTCGTGACATTGGGGGTCTAATGATGGTTTGTAGTAAACAATAGTCCACAGCTCTCTCCGTGCTCCTCATTAGCGCAGAGGAATTAGAATTTTAGGTTAATTAAAAGAGTTAATTATCATGAATACAACAATAATTAATTCTAAAAGTATATTTGAATTAATTATTGATTGAATTAATTAAGAAGAGGGATAATTAAGCTATATGCAGTGTGAGAAAGACAGACTCGACACAGAGGAACTCTGTGTGTGTGTGGGCAGAGGTACATACTGACAGTATGACGCAGAATATCCTCGGCTGTGATGACAAACAACACTATGAGCAGAATGAACAATGGTGTGGGGGGGGGGGGGGGTGTGGAGTAATGAAAGAGCAAAACACACACACACACACACATATATATATAGAAAGAGAGTTAACTCAATTACCCAATACAATCTGCACCTCGTTCTGCCCTCAAAACACACCAAACGCGAACTCATCTAATGGCTGCTTTGGATGACAAATGACACAGCGAGAGTATTTTGGGTCTACATGGGAAAGAGCGACTGACAGATAAGAGGATCCATCCAGCAGCATCCCATGCCCTGTAACAGCTGCTACATAATCTTTCTTTCTCCCTATCCAGGCTTTTTTTGTCTTCATTCATCCCTGTCACAATTTGGCTGTGAAAAACACCACTATAATTTTGGTCTTACTCACACGCTGTCCTTAGCATTTTCAGACCTGAAAAGCGCCTACCCGCTGAAGCAAACGCATATGTCTAAATGAAAAAGTGAATGTAGAGGAGACATCGTAAATGACACAGTGCCAGCCAGTGTCAAGCCTGCACATAGTCCCTTACTTTTTCACATAGCTGCTGGAGACATTAGCTTCTAGTAGTCCACCTGCCATAGAAAATGACTCCAAGATGAAGGCAGGACTTTTAGCAACTTTGAGTGGTTTTATTTGTTAAAGACTGACAAATAGTGGTTTCTGTCAGCTAAATGACCTTATCGGCTGTCTGCTGCCATAGATGTCTCATGGTCAATAAACAGTACTGAAAGAATAATAAAAAACATGCTTGTATGGTACAAAGCTCTACACAGTTTAATACAAGCTTTGACACGTAATGACAAAAGTTGACATAAAAAAAATGACAAAAGCTGAAGGTTGCGCTGATGCCCAATAAAAGTTTCTTCCAAAAACCTGGACTAACAAAACACACACACAAAAAATTGTAATATCAGTCTCCAACTTCTCAAGTGAAAAGATTGTTGATATCATTGTTTTCAGCAATATGCATTTCAATCCTCATCAAGGCTACATTTGATAAAACTGCAGATTAAAAATAAAAAAAAACGTAAACATTTTAACTTGTGTTACAGTTTAATTTAATTCAATTTAAAATAACTGTTGTCTATTTCAATATATATATGTAAAATGCTATTTATTCCTGTGATGCCAAAACTGAATTATCAGCAGCCATTATACTAGTCTTCAGTGTCACGTGACCCTTAAAGAGATAGTTCACCCCAAAAATAAATATTCTGTCATTATACTCAACCTTGTGTCGTTCCAAACCCGTAAGACCTTCGTTCATCTTCGGAACACAAATTAAGATATTTTTGATGAAATCCAAGAGCTTTCTGACCCTGCATAGACAGTAACACAATTGCAATGTTCCCAGATGTAGAAACATTGTAAAAACATTGTTTTTTTTTTTCACAAAGCTGAGATAATATTTTTTGTGCATAAAGAAAAAAAAAAAAAAAATGACAATTATGCTGTAGTCAGTAGTTAGTAGTCATTATACAAAATTATTTGCCCATCCAGTTCTGCGATTGACCAATCAGAATCAAGTATCCAAGTTACATAACCTCTAATAATGCATGAGGCCACAAACTTTATGAACAAAAGAATTTAAATTAAAAAGGCAGTTTTACTTAAAAGATGAGACTGTTGTAACCCACTGGGGTACAATTATATGTGAATTACGTTGGACCACTCTGTACGAAAGAAAACGTATAAGTCTAAAATGGGCCTCATGGGGTAGAAAGGGGGGTGGATATCCGTCCTATTGCAGGCTTAAGAATTTCGCTCTTCAGTTATGTAATTGACCACACATTAAGGTGATTCATTGTGGCTTTCTTTGCTGATTCGAGTGTTTATATCCGGGGGCTGGAGAAATAGATCCTACCTGCTGCTCTCATAGGGTGGATATGTTAGCCTTTTTCTAGTCTATAAGATTTAAGTGCTTTAGCCTTTATACTGATGATCGGAGCAAGATTGCTCGGCTGTGACTCCTCTGTGTTATGGCTAATTGAGTTTGAAATGTGCTCCGTTTGTGGTTAGATTGGACATCCCACAGGATCCGTATATTTTTTCGGTCTCTGCCATTTCACAAGTGTGCAAAAGGACACCGAGAGGAAGAAAGCAGGGAGCTGTATGCGAATTCTGTGCAGCTGAGTAGGTGGCAGAGTTTTCACCAGTCACTAGATGTTGTGAGTTTGTTATACTGCCATAGATCATGTTACAGGACAGTCAGATTGGCTTTCATATAATCACTTCTCAAAAATGAAGTAACAGGCAAACTGTAATCATCAATGCTCTCATTGTGTCTCAGACCTTCTCCAAATACAATTCATCACATTTGCAAATGTTGTTGTCTTTTTTCTTTTTTTTCTTTTTTCTGCTTCTAGGGTTACCAATAATCCCATTTAATACAGAATCATCCTATTTTTAGGAGAACATAATTTCCTTAACGTATTGAAAATCCATAAGCGACTATAAATTTGTTATGTATTTTACCATCTTACTAAATGAATAGCCACAGTATTTATTGCATTTGCATACATTTTGCATACAGTTGGCAATTTTAAAAATTGCAGATGAAAATGGGAAACATATCATGAAAAATGGATATGAAACACCATGGATGTGGTGTCAGAGCATGAACGCTATCTTGACAGCGTGGGAAGGATCAGGAAGGATCAGGAGAGGGCAGCTACTACTAGCTAACTTTTATCTGTTGGCTTTTTGCACTTTTAGTTGCACTGTTCAGTTCAGAATGTCTTGTTTATGTGTAGATACGGAACTGTAAAGACTAAACTTTCAATAAGATTCCAATCAGTGTCTTTAATGCATATTGTTCACTAAATTTGTTTTTAATTAAAACTAATGCTGTCAAACGATTATAAGGATACAAAATAAACATTTTTGTTTACATAATATATGTATGTGTGCTTTGTATATTTTTTATGTATATATAAATATAAAAATAGGTTGTTTATATAATTATATATAAATATAGACATGTAAACACATGCAAATATTTTCAAAATATATACTGTATGTGTGTGTATACACAGTACACACACTAATATTATGCAAACAAAAACTTAATTTGGATTGCGATTAAGCACGATTAATTATTTGACATCACTAATTAAAGCAAAAAATAAATAATGAATACAATGCACTTATGATATAATTTGCCTAGGTGAAAGCTAATTTGAAATCTGCTCTAGACTATATAATGTTATGTGACACTTTAACATGTCACATTAAAACATGACATGACATTTTTTTTTTTTTTTTTGGGGGGGTGAAATAATACTGAGAAAAAAAATAATAATAATTGAATACCCCTTATTTTCCTCTGCTGATACTGATACCCATATCCGCTTCTCTTTTTCGCTCTCTTACCATGTCTAAACACTCTATTAATTATGAATACTTTTAAAAAAAGAGAGAGAATAATCAGTCATTTACAGCAATCTGACAACTGCTGCATAAACGTGTCACACAAACTGATTTCACAAATTATTTAAAGATTCATACCTTTAATTCAAGTAATCTCACAGAGTAACACACACTGAATGCTTACTTGAAGCATGTCGATGTATTAATGTTAATTCTACCTCTGTGTGATGGAAAGGGCAGAACTTTATTACAGGTAATCATACCATTGTCATCTGTGTATTGCTGAAGTGTTTTGCATTGAGCTTCTTAATGGATTGTGTGTGTGTGTGTGTGTGTGTGCGTGCGTGTGTAAAGACTTCTTGACCTACATGAAATCAGCACACATTTCCATTTATTTATCCTGCTGTACGTATGCCTTTTGATCCTGCATGGATCATGTTTCTCATCACAACCTGCTTGTAATGTGTGTGTGTGTGCGTGCGCACATGTGCGGGTGTTTCATTTTGGCAATGGATGTAATTTGCATGTCAAAGAGGAGACCTAGATGGAACGAATGTAGATCTGCTATCATCCTTACAGCTCTGATACATGTTTCATATTGATTACTATGGCGTACTAGAATCAATAGATGGAATAAAGTGTGTGGTTGTGAGTGTGTGATCAAAGCAATAAGGAGAGGTTGGGTTAAATAAGGCACCTTCAAAGATCTCCTCACACATTTACAGACTTTATGAGAAGATTCTTTCATTGAATATTTGAAGTCCAAAGCTATTTCCGAATACCATTTGTGTTCTGGGGAATTTATTGAACTGGAATTATATTTTTCATAAACTTTCCCATAAAGCACAGTGAATACACTGACCTAAATATACAACTGGATGATTATCTGCAGAACAATTTTGTATGGAAGCTGAAAAGATGACTGATGTAATTTCATTAAATATGATTTTATATCTCACAGTTGTAACTATATTTCTCATAATTGTGGCTTTAATAGTTTAAACGTTATCTATTTATCTAACTATTATTATTATTATTATTATTATTATTATTATTATTATTATTATTATTATTATTATACAGCAAAAATAAATAAGTAAAAATGTATCCTACAAATTATTTCTATTTAGATTAAATATTGTTTATGGTATTTGATAAGAAATTCCTGAAAAAAAAAAACATAATAATAATAATAAATGTTATACTGGATTCACAAAAATATCAATATATTAAGCAGCACAACCGTTTTCAACATTCATAATTATAAGAAAGTTTTATTTATTTTATTTATTTATTTTTTTTACACAAAATCATCAAATTAATTAAAAAAAATAATAATAATAATAATTCCTGAAAGATTATGTGACTCTAAAGACAAGTTTTGCTTTGCATTCACAGTAATACATTTTGTTTTAAATATATTAAAATAGTTTTAAATTGAAATTGTATTTCAAAATATTACTGTTTTACTGCATTTTGATCAAATATATGCAGCATTATTGAGCATAAGATTGATCTTTAAAAGTATGCATAAAGGGACATGAGCAACAGCCTCAACTAAACTCTCTGAACTTGGGAAATTATATTTATAGATGAGATATACAACAAAACTGAGCATTTTTGTTGACCCTCACTGCTATTGAATTATTGCAGCATCCTTTGTGAAAGCATATCAAACTCTGACTTATTTGGGTCATATACGCTGACATGCAGATATCTGGGTTTGAAGTTTCACATGAAACTCGAGTCGCAGAGGAGAAGACTTCATAAAACCCTCTACCACAACTCAAATACCAAAAACCACATTACATTTTCCTCATGACTGACCACGAGCACAGATTCAGACACACACTCGCCCTCACCCAGTCTCTGAGGGTCAGCTAAATTTTTAATAAGGCTTTTGGAGTGAAAACAATCCTCCTGTCAACCAGCACTCTCTGTCCCATCTCATCCTGTCACTGCAGTGTCAGTCCTGCACACACATCCATGCACAGGCTGCAGATGAAAAGGTCTTCCGGGCCACAGACACACACCAGAGAGTTGCTCTGAAAGCAGCCAGACGTCCAGACACACACATAACCACACGCGGGGCTGATCGACAGACCGACGCCACATATGGCCATCAGATATTAAGATGTGAGAACAGACATCTTTTGTTATCTCTGAAAACTCAATTTTCGTTCGTTTTCTGTCTGTTTTCTGTGGGGGGAAAGGGAAGCGGGATTGGAGAACTGAGGCTATTTTCCTCTGATGTTCCAGATTTGAGATTCTGACATGGTGAAACTTAGTTAGAACTCAGAAGATGATTTGGTTTAAAGGCTCTGTCACTGTTCCTTGTCCATCACGCACCTAATGAGAGAATCTGATACCCGTTGTTTGCCAGACTTACCATGGCAGATCTAAATATGGCATCCTGAACTGTAAAAAACCCAAGCCAATAATCATGTTAACTGATCAAAATAAGCAATACAGCTGTATAAAATCACACGAGCACAGCATCGGACTGATTCCTGGATCAACACCCTTATAAAAACTATATTCTTCCACCTGCCATAGAAAGAGTTGAGTTTAATGATCAAAAAGTTCCTAGTTCCTGAAGTCTTCATCTGTTTTGTTAACTGGAATGTTGTTATAAATGGCAGCAACACTCTTACAGTTACAAATTGGTAAGCTAACAAAACTGAAGTCACCTTTATTTTTACAGTGCAATATTCAGATTAATAGATAGGAAAATAACAGAATCAATTATGGAAACGTCTTCAAACATGAGACAAGTTAAGCAGCTCCAAACAGACAACAGACAATCATTATTCAGCCTCAAGTTTTTTTTTGGTGTTGATTAAATTAATCTGGATAACAGTGTTGTTGTTGCAAAATGTGTGCATTATGATACATATGTGATCTAGCTGTAAATAAGCTTGATAGAAAACAAAATTTCATCATTCAGCTTAATTCAGTTCAGGTTTTGTTCTCATTTGACGTCGTCGGTGCCATCAAATCGATAACTTGACATAAACAAAGAACTACAGTATGCTGCGCAACTTTTGTGAACAGATGATGATTGTGAGTAAACAAGCCGAATTAACACAAGTCGCATGAATTACTTTGCCAAAAAAACGAGTTTGTGCTTGGCAAATTTGGGGTTTATCCCGCTGTGCAAGACCCACCGCATGTTTATATTTTCTCCACAAATCTTTAACTGAGCATTTTCACACAGGTAATGGAATAAATTACTTATTCAGAATCTCAAAACATCACCTTTCCCTAAATCAGCTTTGCAGGAGTGACAACAAGAGAAAGCAAGAAAGAGAGCGCTCGGGTGCCAGTCATAATGGCAGTTCTCCTCGTGATGTTGAGGTATGCTCACATTATAAAACAGGAGGGGAGATAATCTGATTCTCATATTCAAATCACTGTTTGTCCATAAATCTTTAAATATTCATGAAAACTCAAGTCTATTAAATCCCTCTGGCACCCTTGTGGGAATTAAAGCATAAAGTCGAGTGAGTGCGCCAGTGGCTCGCCAGAACTTGATTTAGAAAATCTCTTTTTGGAAGCGATTCATGTTTATACTCCACTGGTGTTAAGATTCTTTCTGGCACAGCACCGTTTCAGACACTCCTTCAAATGTGCTTTCTTGAGGGGACATTGAACTCAGCCATAAGTCCTCCATGGCTAGTGCCGCTGCGATACGCAAGGGGGCGCTCCGACTGTTTCTTGTGTTTGCCACCGTGGATCCGGTGTTATTCCGCCCTGATGAAAACCGTGACATTTGGTTGCTGGGAGATGGGGAGCAGGTTAACTCCAACAGTTGGATAGACTGTCGTTTTCATCAGTGTAGAGGTAAACGCAAGGATGTAATGCACTAAAGCAGGCTGAAATGATTTGAGACAAGGGATTAGACTCTAAACTATCTAGAAACGATTTACATGCCATCAAAACAAAGACATTACTGTGCTGCATTTCTACTCAAAATGCAGAAATCAATGATAATCAGTCAAAATCTGTTATGACAACGTTTTATTTGTAACATATTTGTAATTTTCATTTATAATTTTATAGGTTACATATGGTTTTGATGTTTCACCACCTACAATTTGTTTTCAAACAGTAAGTTGAATGCCGATGCAAAGCAATAACCTCTTTCTGTTGTTGTGACAGGCGAAAGGCTTTGAATACAAAATGATAATTTAATAGGTTCTGTCAGACATTGTCTGAAAATAAAGATATTATAACTCGATTATTGCTAAGGGTAAATTTGTAAGAGGCAGTTACTTGGTCATATAGCCTAGCTCAATTCTCTCTCTCTCTGTCTCTCTCTCGCTCTCTCTATCCTTACCCACTGCCCATTACTATTTATCCTTAACTAGTTTATGTTTTCGTCAAAAACAAACACACAAATCATTAATATAACGCCCCCATATACTGACTGAGCAATATTCAGTCTATTTTTTTTTTCTACTTAATCCAACATTTTAGTTGTGCTCAACTGTACCTTATTTGATAAAGAGGGATACTATGCAACTGCTGGACATTTCTGTGGAGTTGCCATGAGGAATCCCAGGCGCGTGACTGACAGCAGCGCAACAGATTCGTGTTGGCAGCTAGGAGGCGCATGTGGCTCGCGCTTGGGAACCAAACCGGAGAAAGCTCCAAAGACACCACACATTGCAAGATGAAGACGGTAGAAGAGAGTCTGCCTGGTTTATGTGCAGTCAAAATATGAAATGCATCACATACCAATATAAATTGTACAATAATAATTGTAAAATATTTACAGAGAAGAAAAAATGCCTTGTCTAAAGGGACAGAGAGACATTTGTTGTGCACTTGTTGCGAAGTGAAATGCAAATATAGTGGTTTTCCACTTTTTTCTCTTTTTTTAAATTCTACATTTCAAATGAAATCAAATACATTTTATTGTCACATCAAATAAAGTGATGTGCAGGTAAAGAATACAAAATTCCCTACTTATACAAATAATAATGAATGAAATTATGTATAGGTACCCATATTTCAACATATGAAATGTCACCCAACCCCCCCCTTGATCAAACTTGATCGTTCTTGTCTCTTACTCATTCTCATACGAACTCATCAGCCATTCAATCATTGTGACCAGAAATCCCGCAGCTCTGACCAGGGGCGTGTCCATCTGCTACTAAGAGGCTTGACTGACGTATTGCAAATCCAATAAAGTTTCAGCTCTGCTAGTGCCGGGTTCTCCCATTGGTTGGCGAGGGGAGGGTGCTGCGGGAAAACCGAACAGCTAAGCGTTGACGCTTCAGTACTGTGCCAGCGGACCCCGCAGGAGCGCACCAGATATACCGGGACTTTTTAGATATCAGACACTGCAGCTCTAATACAAAATGCATATGTTGAATTAACTCTGTGGATTATGATATTGTGTTTTATTACACGCCAGCTGATATATCTTAGTGTCAGTGACAGTCTAATGCTGTAATGTTCACTTGTGCCAGAAATCCGCTGCGACTCTAAAGCTTGTTCGTGGGGGGAATCGCCTTGGGAAATCGGTCCTGTGTAAACCATCACGCAGACAGAATGGTTTTTGGCTGACAGCCACCGTTTAAGGAAAAATATCGCCCTACAACCAAAGCCTTACGCACGCCTGCGCGCCTGGCCTTGGAGAAGAGGGTGATGGTTTTGCTGCGTGCTCCGCGGAGATAAAATATTCCAAGTGTCCTTTCCGGAGTGGAGATGTTTGTGTTTTTGCTCCTGCTGTGTCTCGCGGATGGGGTAGTTTCGCAGATACGTTACTCTGTGCCCGAGGAAGCGGAGCATGGCACATTTGTGGGGAATATCGCAGAGGATCTGGGACTGGACCTCACGAAACTTTCATCCCGCCGCTTTCAGGTTGTGCCCAGCTCGCGGACACCGTACCTGGAAGTAAACTTGGAGAACGGGGTGCTTTTCGTGAACGACAAAATCGACCGGGAGCGCATCTGTAAGCAGAGCGCCAGCTGTTTGCTTCATCTGGAGGTGTTCCTGGAGAACCCACTCGAGCTCTTTCGCGTGGAGATCGAGGTGGTGGACATCAACGACAACCCGCCGAGCTTCCCGGAGACAGACATCACCGTGGAAATATCCGAGAGCGCGACCCCGGGTACGCGCTTCCCGTTGGAGAGCGCCTTTGATCCGGATGTCGGTAGTAACGCATTGCGCACTTACGACATTACCAGCAACAACTATTTCTACCTAGATGTGCAAACACAGACCGACGGAAACAAATTCTCAGAGCTGGTTTTGGAAAAGCCACTTGATCGGGAACAGCAGGCGATGCACCGTTACGTCCTCACGGCCGTGGACGGCGGCCAGCCTCCTCGGACAGGTACAGCTCTGCTTGTGGTCAGAGTGCTCGACTCCAACGATAACGTCCCCGTGTTTGATCAGCCAGTTTACTCGGTCAACCTGGCCGAGAACGCGCCCGTGGGCTCGCTCGTCATCCAGCTGAACGCGACTGACTCAGACGAGGGCCCGAACGGAGAGGTCATTTACTCATTCAGCAACCACATCTCAGGCAATGTCAAGGAACTGTTCGATATCGACGCCCGAACTGGCCGTATAGAGGTCAGAGGTGAGGTAGACTTTGAGGAGAGCAGCCTGTATCAGATTTACGTGCAAGCGAAAGACATGGGACCTAATGCCGTGCCTGCGCACTGTAAAGTTTTGGTCAAAGTGACGGACGTAAACGACAACGCACCGGAGATCATCTTCAGCACCGTCACGGAGTCGGTGAGCGAGAACGCAGCCACTGGCACCGTCATCGCGCTGCTCAGCGTCACCGATAAAGACTCCGAAGACAACGGGCAGACGCATGTGGAGATTCTCGGAGATGTTCCTTTCAAACTCAAAACCTCTTTCAGAAATTATTACACTATTGTGACTGACGGTCCTCTAAACCGAGAGACTGTAGAGGCATACACAGTCACCGTTGTTGCGAGAGATAAAGGTATTCCATCTCTGGCTACTAGCAAATCAATCAAAGTGCACGTGTCTGACGAGAACGACAACGCGCCAACGTTTACGCAGCCCATTTATGATGTGTATGTGACTGAAAACAACGTCCCCGGTGCTTACATATACGCTGTCAGTGCAGTCGATCCTGATGTCGGACAGAATGCTTATATAACTTACTCCATAGTGGAGTGTGAAATCCAGGGTATGTCTGTGGTCACCTATGTGTCCATCAACTCGGAGAATGGGTATCTGTACGCCCTCAGATCCTTTGATTATGAGCAACTAAAAGACTTCAGCTTCATGGTTCAAGCCAGAGACTCAGGCAGCCCCGAGCTGTGGTCCAACGCCACGGTGAACGTCATTATAGTGGATCAAAACGATAACGCGCCGTCTGTGATTGCGCCTCTTGGAAAAAATGGCACTGCGCGGGAGCCTTTGCCGCGCTCTGCCGAGCCAGGCTACCTAGTTACTCGTATTGTCGCCATGGATGCAGATGATGGGGAGAACGCACGCTTGTCCTACAGTATACAGAGAGGCAACGAGAATGGGATGTTCCGAATGGACTGGCGCACCGGGGAATTGCGCACGGCCCGCCGGGTGTCAGTCAAACGAGACCCGCAACAGCTGTATGAGCTGCTGATTGAGGTAAGAGATCACGGACAGCCTCCTATGTCGTGCAGCGCGGTGGTGCAGGTGACGCTCGTGGACAGTCTTGTGGAGGGCCACAGTGGAGAACGCGGCACGGCCAGGGCCAAAGACGCGTCTCTGGACTTGACGCTCATTCTCATCATTGCTCTCGGTTCCGTTTCTTTCATCTTCCTTCTGGCTATGATTGTGCTGGCCGTGCGCTGTCAAAAAGACAAAAAGCTGAACATTTACAGCACCTGCCTGGCGAGCGACTGCTGCTGCCTGGTAGGCTGCGGGTCGTGCGGGTCAGGCGGCTGCTGCGGTCGTCAGGCCCGGGCCGCCCGGAAAAAGAAGAAGCTGAGCAAGTCAGACATAATGCTGGTCCAGAGCACCAACACAGCCAACGTGAGCGTGGCGAGCGCAGCGCAGGTGCCCGTGGAGGAGTCAGGGAGCTTCGGCTCGCTCCATCAAAGTCAGAACTACTGCTACCAGGTCTGTCTGACCCCGGAATCCGCCAAAACGGACCTCATGTTCCTGAAGGCCTGCAGCCCGTCGCGCAGCAACGACACCGAACACAACCCGTGTGGAGCAATAGTGACCGGCTACACGGACCAGCAGCAACCGGACATCATTTCTAACGGCAGCCTGCTCTCCAGTGAGGTATGGGCACTTACTCAAATAAAATAATTACTTGCCAAATAATTAAAAAATAAATAAATCACAATAATAATAATAATAATTTTAAAGATTCCGTTTTATTTATTTATTTATTTATTTACTTTTTGTTTGATTTTGATTAATGGCAATCGGAAAGCAAATCTAGCTCTTTTATTTAGCTATACTGTATCTCTAAAGTATAGTCTTCAATAATTCGTCATTATGTGGAATAGTCATGATTTTGAAATAGTTTGTTAATTTACATTTTATTTATCAGTTTTATATTTTGAATTAAATATGCAATCAGTGTGAATAACACAAAATAATCTTCCTCTCAAGAATAGTGAGCTCTGAAAACAAACAGGTTGAAAACTGGTTGCTCGCAGACCGACATAAGCAACATTAATCTGTTCTACATTATTATATATATTTTTTTAATTATTATTTTGTTTTATATGGCCTATTCTGTGAAATTACCCACTTTAGAGTTTAAACATATTGAGTCACTGAAATGTTAGATTTGCATGTTTGTGAAAAGCTCCCTGGGTTATAAGTCATTAAATATGCCAGTCACGGTGTTGCAGAGCCTCACAAGAACAAAGATCCGTCTATAGTTGAATTCTGCTGAATAGCAGCAGAGCCTAATGATTTTGCCTGCCCATAAAGTTCCTGCAATGCCCCCAGTGAGCAAATCCTGAATTCTAACCCTGTGTTATTTATTTGTATTTTTTATTTTTTTTTTAATAAATATCATTGAATTACTATCATACATTGATGTTGGGCCTGTTTCATATCGATACCTCTCTTGCAGACGAAACACCAGAGAGCAGAGCTCAGTTATTTGGTAGACCGACCAAGGCGTGTTAACAGGTAAGCACTTAACAAACTTATTTCCCCCCATAAAGTTTTCAGAAGTTTTTTTTTTTTTTCTTTTTTTTTTAGTTTATGAACATCTGGATTAAAGCAACCTGAGAGACGTATTCAACGCTTAGCAGTAAATCTGTGTTTATATAAGAGTCATGTGGTATACTGCTTGACTCAAACCCTCTCTCCTCCCCCAGCTCTGCGTTCCAGGAGGCAGATATCGTGAGCTCTAAAGACAGCGGCCATGGAGACAGCGAGCAGGGAGACAGTGACCATGATGCCATGCATCGCGGACATTCCTCTGGTAAGTTTAAGCAAGTCCACTTCTATTTTTCTCTTGTTTTGTATTGATTAACAGAAGAGCTGCTATAGTCAGGCTGAGCTTGCAGCGATGTGGATAAACTGTCGAGATAGACATGCTGGATGAAAGATGGCAGATTTGAAATAGTTTGATGGGGTTTCATCCTCACACATCCGGGAACAAAAGTTCTGATCAAGGCATGTCATGGCTTTTCAGATCTGTCAGAATCCTAGAAGATATATTTTAGGCTGGCGAGCCTCTGGTTGTGGATCCGGGAGCACGTTTTGGGAACTACAGCCTTAGCGGAGAATATAATCCAATTGTTTATGAATGCTTCCTCATAATAGGGATTTACTTCAGTGGCACTATCGTCCTTTCACCCACGTCTCCAAAGACATGATGGAATTTAGATCAGTCCAGGCGGTCTGTCATCGACTCTGTGGGAATGAGACCGAATAGGTTGAGCGACAAGCTAGCGATTAATTGACTGCATGCAACCCCCTCCCCAAACTCCCCTTCCACCCTAATCCCTCTGCACACATTCCACTGATGGAGGACACTACTTGTCCACACCCTCATAAGACCACATGTGGCGCTTTGGAAATGAGATTTGGCTGTATGCTGCGATGGACACGATGCTTTGCTGCTAAACGACACTTCGCTTGAAGTGCATTGCGAAGTTGACTGTGTAATGTAATTATGACATAGTTGGACACAAATGAATACAACTAAAAAGTTGCATCTTATTATCATTAATTTCTCTTTGCTTGAGCATATGTCCTCTGCTGTTATTCCAGAGCACCATATGCTGTGGCTGGACTGCTTCAGCTCTCATTTAGCCTATTTTTGCTCAGTTAAACATTAGATTAAAATCAAGATTTTTTCTCATATAAGGTCAGCTCAGCCCATCTGCCTTTGTTGTCACAGGCCATCAAAGAACACTTGCCTTTAAGATACAGCTCTATAATGTAATGATAATAATAACAATAATACTATAATGTTGTGCTTTTTTCCCCCATTTGGGAGCATGTTGTCCCCACTAAAATGAATTGTTTTGCTGCATGCTATCTTCTTTAATTAAGATAACTGAAACGTCGCTTGGAGAGCGTTCAGAAGTGTGCATTGTTCATTCTAATGAGAATTCGCTGGAAACTGCCTTCATCCTTTCAAATTTGTTTCAGACATTTTGTTTCTTAACCAGCTGCTGTTTTTATGGGCTTTTTGAAACAGGAAATTTTAGTCACCCAAATGCTTACAGTGTCTAGTCATCTCTGCTAGATTAAAAACAGGCCAACTTAAGCATCGCTCAATTTATCTCTAATGCATAAAGATGCATCTGTAATACATAGTGGAGAATTTCAGAGCTTCTCTGATGAAATGACACACCTGAATCATTTCATTCCGGTTTCATTTCTTTTATCCCGAGGATCTGCCACGTTGCAACAGAATCCCTCATTTGGGTTGCGGGTCATGTTCAGAATTCAGAAACAGCTCACTGATCAGTAATTTATTTTCAGCCTGATGCATACCAATTAGCAAATGAAGGTTATTATCAGATCTAAAGCTTTGCACGGCTTCTGCTCAGAAAGCAGCAGAGCAGATATAGAAAGAAAGGGGGTGTTTCAGTGGATCATTTCATTTACAGTCCATTGCTATAGCTTCTTTAATATATCATTGTTTTTATCTCTCTCTCTTTCTCTCATTTTGTCATGCACAGTGTAGAGCATCATGAAAAATTTATGGAGAGTTTCAAACAACTTGAGCAAAATGACATATTTTAAGTGTTTTTCATTTTTGGTGAAATTGCTTGTGTTCCTCTGGCCTTTTTGTTGCATAGAAACCCTTTTTTAGTCATCGTATTGTGATCCGTCTCTGGGTGATGTGGTCAATGCCTTTTTCATCTGATGCTTACATGCATCTCAAATGTGGATTCACTGAGCACTTATTATACCGTTCTTTGTTTTTTTCTAAAAAAAATAAAAAAATAAAAAAAGAATAGTCGTATTAAGCAGAACTGATCCGAAGTGACAAAGAAATACTTTTACATTGTTACAAAACAATAAATAAATGAAAATAATTATAAGTATTTCAAATAAATGCTCTTCTTTTTAACCTTTTTTGTTTATCAAAGATTACTGATGAATAGAAATAGAATTAAATACATTAAAATATAAAACATTTGTTTTAGGTTGTAAATAATAATATTAGTGTATTTTTATCAAATAAATTAAGCTTTGATAAGCATAATAGATTTATTACAAAAACATTAAAAATCAAACCGCAGACTTTTTAATTGTATGTAGTGTTATAAATTACTTTCAAATATCATTTTCATTTTAATCTTATATATAATGTTTGAAATATAAAATGTTTTGAGCTGAATTCTAGAATAATTTAGCATAGTGCCTGCTTTAATTGGCAAATATTAAAACCCCTTTTCTTACAATAAGTCAATAAATATCAAAACATTAGGGACCCCATTTAAATTTGTATTCAGCATCGGCTTACCTGAAACTGAAATTAATACAAGGTGTAAAAATAGCACATCTTTTTTTCAACCAGAGAATCACATTTTCATCAGGTTTGAATCTTTCTTGCAATATTGAACCGCAAGTCAACAATATAATTACTTTTCCAGTTTTTCCACTAAAAAAAAAGGCACACTGGATGAGTACAGAGAGCAATTAATTCCAGAAAATGTCAGGAAATATCAAGATGTCTCTGTGCGATTACACAATGAGGAAGTGTCTTATCTCACACTCTCTAAATATCAAACTCTCTCTCTTGCTCGCTCTCTCACCTTCTTTGTATGTCAGAAATATACACAAAGAACCTTTGCTCACTGGCTCTTATAAAAATGAGACCTTTGAATATGGTCATAGATAGCTTTCAGGTTTGTTTAATGTCTGAACTACTTGTCGATGTTATACTTGGGTCTGTAATTAGGAGAGTCTTACCAAGCCCAGGCCTAAGTAGGTTGTTTGCATGTAGCTCAGAAGGATTCTAATCCTCTTTTAAAGCAGAAACCCAAAGTCTGTGTATGCTGACCTGTCTTCTGTCTGAAGGGCTAGTCTGAGGATTAGCAAAGAACACACCCCACCCCCCCACACACAGCACTGACTCCGCTCCATACCTTCAACATCTCTGCTTAGCGCTGCTTTGAAAATGGCACTTCATTAATCCTCCAGCTGTAATTACTGACTGTTTTAGACATGGGGTTTTTAGACACGGGAGCCGAAAGGGATTTAAAAATGCTCACCTCTCTCTTCTTCTCAGATGCGCATAGTCAAAATGGCACGGCTTGCACCTGCTGGGGAGATGGCAGGCCTAAAAGGCATCGTGCAACTGTCACGCACAAACTAACAGGATATTTTCCCTCACAATGGTTTTAGCTGTAACACTCTTGTAGCGCTAGCTTCTCCGCTTTGTGATTTGTGACGTCATTGGATATTAGCAGTGGGCTGCTTGAATTGCATGCTGCTAATTATAATGCATTTTCAAAGAGGCTTGTGCTAAACCTGATGTGGTAAGCCCAACCAGTGGTGCTGAAGCTTAGCTCCTAAGGTCTGGAAAACTGAAAAATAATTAATTAGATTAGATACTTTATTGTCACTGTACAAAAATACATCAAGACTCAATATATGAAAAAAAAAAAAAAAAAAAAAAAACATAAATACGTTTTATCTGTTCACCCGCACTCACATTCTAGACATCAAACATCCTCTGTATACTTACTATACACTACTTGCCAACGTATACAGTTATTAATAGTTAAAAATACATATTACAAACAAACCCCATAATAAACGTAAATAAAGTGTTCATGTTATTTCACATAAATGGTTCTTGTGTCTCAAGGATGTATTGCAGTTGTAGGTTGTTTTCAGTTCAGAGTTCAGTATAGTGTTAGCTTTCAAAAAAAAAAAAAAAAAAAAAAAAAAAAAACCTTCATGAATCTTGTGGTGTTATGTAGTCTTTTTGTGTTTTCCTTATTTTTTACTATTTTTTTTTATTTTTAGGTTCTTTATATGAGGTGAGAAAGACAAAAGAGTAAAGTTTTTGTTTTTTTTTTTGTTTTTTGTTTTTTTGCAGGCATAAGCTAAACCTATGAGAAAGAGTAGGCCTTAAGGGGCGGAGCTAGGTTCTTAAAGCCTGTTTCAAATAATGCATGGGAAATTACATTTTTATTTATAGTAATTTAAACTGTTTAGAAGTTTAAAGTTTGTTTCTTTTATATTCCTTTGAAGCTCATAAAAACATTACAATTTCTGTTTTATTTAATTATTTTTTTTTTCATTGTGTCCCTTATTCTTTTTTTTTTCCTTTAATTGAGACTGTGAGAAAAAAACAAAAGAGTAAAGGGGGTTATGACCTTTATAATATATCCCTTCATCCTGTAGCTAGGCAGAAGAGGCGGAAACAGAACAGAGGATCGGGTTTATCTGCAAGCTTGGTGTCTGAGAGAGTTTACCTTTGATGTCAAATAGGAAGAGAGAGGGAAAGAGAGACCTCACCAAGAGATTACAGCATTGACTCCATCCACTCACTGTGTATGTTCTCCGCACATGCTTTGATCAGGGTAATTTGTAATTTAAAAGTCGCAAAAAAAAAAAAAAAAAGAGCACAACGCAATCTTTTCATGATTAGCACGTCAAGTGCCAAATACATTTCATGCATAGAGCTTCTAATGTTTTCAAAGTGAATGCCATGTATTACATTTCATTTGGATTTACATATTTATAAAGCTTGATTAAGTCTAAAAAAGATGCTGGATAGCTCATTGAATTGGTTGAATTAATGTGGAATGTGGCGGTTTCGGTCTTTTATCTACGAGAGGAGATGTTGAGAGTGAGTTATATTGTACATGCACTGCATACACATGGTTTATTGTATTTATGTTTGTTTGGCTTGTTTTAATGCACTTACAGGCTTAAAGTGCAACTGGGAGCAGATTCTCGCTGTCATCCTCCCACATGGACAATTTAACACAAGCTAACCCATCTCTCTGTTCTTTCTCATAGGAGCAGACCTCTTCTCCAACTGCACAGAGGAGTGCAAAGCCCTCGGCCACTCAGATCGCTGCTGGATGCCAAGTTTCGTGCCCACCGAGGCACGGCAGGGCGCAGATTACCGCAGCAACCTGCACGTGCCAGGCATGGACTCTGTGCCTGACTCTGAGGTATTTGAGGGCGAGACGTTGGCGGGCGATCAGTCATTCTCAACCTTTGGCAAAGAGACGCCACACCACCCCAACCAGATGCACCAACACCAACATCAACACCATCAACACCACCTCAATGCTTCCACGCTAGAGAGGAAAGAGTTCGATGCACTTCTGTGTAACTCTCGCATGCCTTACAAAGCCGCCTGTCTGTGTGAGTATCTCAAAAGAGAGAGCTCTTTCCTCTCTCTTGATCTGACCCAAAAAAACTTTCCAAATTCAAGGCCTCTAGCGTGAAGTGCTGCTGAATTCTCCTCTAAAAATCCGAAGCCCTCACACTTCTGCTTTGCTACCCATCAACATCTGTCTATCCTTCATTTGCTCTACATTTTTTTGTTTCCTGGTGTACACTCTTAAAAATAAATGCTCTGACAGAAGCAAAACATATAGGAGAGAACTTAAAAGTACCCTTTTTACTTCCTCAAGTATTTTTATCCTCTAGTTCTTTAGAAAACCATCTATTGGTGCTTTAAAGCCCCCTGGAGGCCTGCACATTTTAAATGGAGGAATCAATACGCTGGTCTTAAGAACTTCTAATGTAGCATCAAGAACTATTTTCATCTTCAATGAACCAAATACAAAAGAACCTTCCAAGTAAACAAAATAGTTTTTATTGAAGAATTGAAGGACCTTTATTCTTAAGAGTGTATGATTAGCTTTTTCTTCATACGTTTACTCAAATCCAAACAATGTTATCAGGGTTGTAAAAAAAAAAAATCTGAATTTAAGAAGTGACCCACTTTTAATACATGAGGGTGTATTTGAATCAAATTTTCTGAACACACAATTTTTGGTAATTGGAATTGGCATTTAAATTGTCAATCTATCTATAGATAAATACACCTTCAAGCCAACATTTAAAATAAAATTCTCAGTTGAATTCAGACTTCCCACAACCCTGATAATTTCATTACTTCAAATATTGCACGTGAAACATGAAATTGGTCTCTGCATTCGTTCAGTTGTTTATAAATGCAGGGAATTACAACAGCCCTTGTGTGTAGTTGGGGGATCTTAATGCAATACCATCTTAGATCAAACATTAAAACATTCTCAGATATCTGACCATAGGCAAAAACCCACCAGAGAATGACAGAGATTGAAGCCTAAAATGAACTAGTAAAACACACAAAGATAAAAGAAAGGCTGAAACTCCCTATTGTTTTGTACACAGGCGGTAGACGTATTGAGGCAATGTTTGACTAGTCATACCAAACATCAGCTCAAAAGCTTGAAACAGACGCTCTCAAAAGGCCAAAGTTTATAAGGTTTAGACTGCCTACTACTGTTTGTTGTGTTAGAGGGGATGAAGGTGGTAGTGGGATTGATTGAAATATTATCGACTTCTCTTGTTTGGTTGAAACCTTCAGACGTCTGTCTCAGAAAGAGCGCTCCGAGGCTGTGTGGGTGGTGCGTTTAACTTTAATAGTAATAGTTTATGATTTAAGGCCTATAGTTCCACATCAAAGCTCCGCTTCTGAACGGACCAGCCAAGGGTCTTTTAATGGCTTAGCACAACACTTTATGTAGTTTGCCGCCTAAAGAAATACACCTTTAATAAGCTTCCTTTCTTTTTCCCTTTTTAGCGCGGAAAAGGATTTGCTAGCTCTTTCCGAGTGGACATACCAGAGACGGCGTGATTTTGCACAATCAGTAAAACTGATGGAAAAGCAAAGCGCATCAAAGTATTGAGACTCTATTTCCAGAGACGTCAGATGATTGTGTGTTCCCGAAGGCTTCCAGAGCCTCTAGGACCTCAACAAACTTGATGAAAGAGTCAGACTCGCAGAGCTAGATGCAACGCCGAGCGGCTGGACATAACGCGCTTCTCAGCAGGACTGAGACGGAGGACAAAACTAAACCGTTAAAATACATGGAGGATAGGAAGACAAGGAGAGAAACAAGAGGACAGCTATTCCTCTTGGCTTCTGTGTGTGCCTGTTTACAGCACTACTGTATATCGTTAAAAAACAAGACAAAAAAAGACAATGAGAACTATGACGAAAACCACCAACAAAAACTACAAAAATGGAGATATATTCACTGAGCCCTTTAGTTGTTTATGTACACACACACACCACTGAAAAGCCAATTGTACAGGAAGTTCATTTGTGCATTACAAATGCAATATTGTTCTTTTAGACATGACTGTTTTTATATTCTGTGTGCGGCTGTGTGTATGTGATAAGGTGTTTTGCCGAAATCTATTCCAACTCTTTGTCAAAAGAAAAAAAAAAAAAAAAAAAAAAGCTACAGATTCCAGGTCAGATTCCACAGAGGTTTTTTTTTTTCTTTCTTTATTTTTTTTTTCTGTCAGGGTTAAGTGTTTAACGTTGTGAGCAGAACAGCTGTGGCCTAAATCTTACTCTCTCAGACAATATGTAGGGTATATCACGTGTGAGAAGTCTTAACTGTACTCTTTTAAACTTCAAAATAAATATAAATCTATATCTATAATTCTATCTATATATACTTTTTCTGAAAGTGCGGTCTTCATTTGCGCCAATTTTTTTTTTTTTTTTTTTCAGTGTAGTGTTTAAGGCTCCTCAAGGGAGCCATTAGCATCGCTAATCCACTTTACAGGGTTCTTATCATGACAAAAAGCCTTATCTCCAAACATTTTTCTTTTTTTTTTTACTTTTACTTTTGGATATTGAGATTCATGTCTATAAATAAAAAGGGTCGTAATATTCTAGATTTGAATACATGGCGGTTGTGTATTACTGTAGCCAAATAGATCCATTTGGAAATTTGAAACCAAATACGAAAGGGGCACATAGTGCAAATCAAACACACATGCACACACAAACACACACACACACTGATATTGATATTTACACACTTAAGCATATAAACACAAACACCTTAATACCAGGAGGTGACAAATAAATGGAAAAATGTATACTTATGTCTTAGACTCCTGTGTTTTATTTTAAGACAACTTTAGCAGAACTAATACGAATAGACATTTTAACAATTAAGCCACATGCCTTAATCTAATTATACACAAAACATTATTTTCTAATGAAATATGTAATGGGAAACCAAGATAGAGCAGTCTGGTTTCGTTTTGTAGCTAAGGACAACTGGAAGTCTATTTTTGCACACATGGATGCAACCACTCAAATGAGCATTTAGTGCAACTGATTTGTTCAAAAACAAGTGCTATTTAAGTTTTATTAAGAATGACAGTTCAAAAACAGTTATGCACAAAAATGGAGGGAAACATGGACAAAGACATTTGGTTCACTTATCATCTGCAGAGAGAACAAAATGTAATATATATATATATTTCAGCAAAGTTCAATTTAAAGCCAGTCGCACAGAACTAAACTTAATGCAGCACGAAACAAAGGACAAAAGCAATGTGATCATATCTCATTTTCCTTAAAATTGACTCCATTATGTTTGACCTCCACTCACATTAATCTCTTTCACAAACCGCAGGCTTTAATATCTGAACGGGAAAGCTGACAGAGGGACCCAAATACAGAAATCACTGGGTTATAATAAGAATAATTAAAGAAATCTAATAAATGACTTACAATTCCCCAAACAAGTCATACATTTCCCGGAGACGTGCTTTGGAGCAACTTTTAAAGTCACTCAAAGATGTTCGGTTAACTTTTTCAAGCTTTACTGAATACAAATAGCTTCTTCTAACAGGATCTTATTTGTTTCAAACGTAAAATGTAAGAAGGTGGGCATCAAATGATGATGTGAAGGTGGGTGTTGGGTGACGCTTTAAGCAGAGGCCACCGCTGACAGATAGATTGAAGTTGAACAGAATATCTGTCCTCATAAATATGCTAACAGCCCCAGCCCCTGTCAGACTCTTTTCTCTCACCTCCCTCACACCTTTCCTCCCTTCATCTCACCCCTCTTTTCCTTCCTCCTGCACACACCTCATCTCTTCTGACAGGTCAGCGCTCCATTTGTTCTTTCTGACTGATGACATCTATGAGGGCAACTTTTGTTCTTCTCCGAAGAGAGAGAGAGAGAAATAAGAGCATCTTCGGTGCTGGTTTGTCAAGGTGTTCCGCGTCTGTTCTCACTTCAAAATGCTTCTCTGTAGGGAATGTTTTGAAGATCTCTGCTGTGTGTGCGTGTGGCACTGCCAGATGTCTGATGTCTGAGGTGACAGTGAGATGTGGTGGAGGCTCATCGGACCCCTGGCAGTTCACTGAGGGGCCTCTGGGGCCCCTGCCTAAGCGTCTGAAGCGACAAGGCGCCGAAAAAGAGATAAGCGGAGCAGGACAGGAATGTGAGAGCAGGGAGGCCACAAATCCCAGGTGTGCTTTCTGTTACGCAGGAGCGGGAGGAGAGTCGGACAGCAGATAAGATGACAAAAGAACGACAGAGTCGGGAGTGCGATGGGAGGGGGGGACCAAGCGAGAAAGGGGAAGAAAATGAGGGCTAGAGAGCCCCCATGAGCTGAGCTCTGTGTACACAGCTTTTCTGACATTTAGACCTTTCAACTGCTGTAGTCTCGCTATCAGACCTGTTAGTGACACGGCCCCGCTGAGACTTCATGACAAAAAGGCTCTGAAAAGGCTTTTGAATGACAAATGTGCATTCGTAGGCAATGGATTTGAACACCTTTTCTCTAACTATGGACAATGGCTTATAGATTTGAATATAAGTGAAATTGTGACTCGATTAAACATAAGGTCCTAACCTCTGAGTGAACTTTTTTTTTTTTTACTTTCATTGAGCATCTGAGTGAAGAGGTGTAAGTCCACTTGACAGTAAGCCTATTTAGTTCAGTGAATGAACGTTAATCTGTCTTTAGTGCCTTTGGCCTATTTCTTTACTGTACTGTCTGCGCAGTTTACATAAACATCAAAGCAAGTGTGTAAATCTTAGGCCAGTCATTTAGGCCCAGGCTATAGCCCCTTTCACACTGCGATTCTGGAAAATACACGGGTAATGTGTCCCGGCAATTGTTCTCGGTCGCTAGATTTTGCCCCTTTCACACTGCCAGTGATTACCCGGAATATGTGCATGTGTTCACACACAACCCGTAAAGGTCCCCTAAAGACACTTGACATCATGATGTGTCGTGTAATGTATGAGTTGAAAGTGCTATGCACACTTTCACGTAAGCTGGCTAAGGATCTCAGCATCAGCGAAGACAGTGAGTAGCTAACTGATCTTCATTTCAGTTTGCATATATTTTTTTAATCGCAAACGTTGATCAGCCATCAAAACACCTGGTAAAAGAGTTGCGCGATATCGCGAGTCATCATTATGACACAACTAATGCCATTAGTTCTGGCTTTTGTTCACACAGTGCTCGTTCCGGGACTGAACCCAGCAATGTTAGTCCCGGGACATGTTTGCGTTCACACAGAAGGTGACCCGGCAATGTTCCGGCAATTTTCCGGGTCCAACGTGCAGTGTGAAAGGGCTTATGTGTTTGTTGTTGTCAATATAGGCCATGTACCCAGGACATCATGTCTTTGTGAAAAATAAAGAAAAAAAGAAAATGGAAAATAAAATATAAGTTGCTATTTTTTGTTGCGGTGGCAAAAAAAAAATTAAAAAATGAAGCAATAGCCTGGAGAAAGATTACCTAAAAAGACAGACAGTGTCCAGTCTATTCTCCTATATTTTACACTCCAGGAATTGAAGGCAAAAAAAAATAACCTGAAGTCAACATTGGCATCCTATCTTTCAGAAACACATTGACATAGAGAAGCACCCAAACAATGTATTTTTTTTTTAATTTTAATTTTTATTTTTTTGTTACCTTCCTAAATGTTTTTTGAAGTTGGTGGAAAGTGCTCTTTTTTTCTCACTGAGAGCTCAGATTGTGTATTTCTTTTTTTTTCTTTTTTTTTTTTTTTTTATATATATACGGGGTGTTGACACTTTTTCACAACTGCAGAGAGCATTTGTGAAAGGAGTGTTTATGATGACACCTCTCTTTCCTTCTCTCTCTTTCAGACATTCAGCCTTACACTTCATCTTGTAACCTTTATAATAGTACAAATATGTTGTCCGCAGATTAAACAAACCAATCATGTCCTGCCTATTCATATAGCTGTTGTATCCCACAGTGACAAACATGAAATATAAATGTTTATGAGTGCTCAAAAAAGTTCATCAAGCATTTAATTTCTATGTTCAAACATACAAACAATAGTCTTCTCTTGTTATTAGTAGCAGATAGATGGATATTGCAATTAAACCCATGTAAATTGTTTTATTTGCTTGCCCTGGGTTTAACTGGTAAAATAAGGAAGTTGTGTCTATAGCCTGTATATGTGTGTGTTTGAGTGGACTGTAGGTGCCACCTGGGTACTAATGAGTGAGTAATTAGGCTCTGGCACATGCACAAACAGCCACACCTCGCTCCTTAGGACCCCAGCCACCATATGCTGCACCAGTTGGGAGCTAAACTTGCCAAGACCAAGAAGAGAAGAAAGAGAAAAGTAAGTGAAATAAAAACCTCAGCTGCTTCCTTCTTCATAGCAGTACTCTTTCTACACATTCTGGCCTATGCCATAAAATTGCATGACCTTCTCAGATAGAAGCGTTTAAAAATCACAGATAAGAAGAGTAAATACTTCAGGAGAATGATGAAAGTAAACTCTGTAATTTACTAAGTGCCAGCTCTATTCATGCCAGTGTAGCCTGATCTCAAACACATTCAGAACGCTAACAAAAGAAGGGGTGTGTCCTCAAAAAAAGGAAAGCTGGGCTGGGGCTAGCAGTCAAGGATTAAAGTGGTTGGATTTCTTTTTACAGGTGGTGAAAACTGACCCCAGCACAGCGAAGACATGGTGGAAATGTTTGAGCTAAAGACTTTAGAGAGAAAGCCCTCGTTCAACCACTTTCAGGAGCGTGTCAAATCAGCAGATGCCAGCCAAATGTTGGTGGGTCTATTTGTTTGTCAGCTTCTGAAATGTTGTCCCTCCCCACTGTGAAATGCGGTAACAAAGTCCCATCTAAAAGATACCTTTCACATACCCTCAGCTCTTGACAAGTGCAAGTCATTTCTGGGTCACATTTGGGCCATTTGTGGGAAAGAGAGAACACACACATACTCAAATTTGCTTAACCATCTGCTCCTGGTGCCTGTCGTGGTGTAACATTACCTCAAGCAAACTTTCCTGGAAAGACAGCAATGGAGTCTACATTAATTTGGTCCATTTGATTTTACTAGTGGTGTTTACTTGAGTTAATGTATAAATAACTTAATGCACTTTTTATTTGACTTGAGTAAAAGTAAAAAAAAAAAGTACCTGTTTAATGTACTTACATAATTACATTATCTACAGATTAAGAGACCATGGTTTATGCATTGATTTAATAAATTACGGCTTGTAATTTCATATGAACCTATATTGCACAAAATATCTATTTTGGGAATAAAGTCCTAGAGACAGATTTGGGATATTGCTGTAAGTTTGAGCTCATGCTGACATTATTATAAATTATTGTTAATCGTCAGCTAGTTTTCAGCATTCCCAGCAGGCACATTATGTCAATATAAAGGCAGGTTGATGTTGGACATGACGTCGGAAGTTGCATTTATGTTGAGAATAATGTTCTCAGCTCTAAACCAAAAGCTCTAAAATACTGCCTTCGGAGGCAGCATTCCAAGGCGGGAGGGAGGGCATCAAGCTATATCCAAATCCAAAAAGTTCTGCTTTACTTTCTGTGTCCGGAGGTACCTTCTTCTGATTGAATTTTGAAGGTAGCATAGATGTACCCTTTCCTGCCTTTGATATCCCACAATCATGTGTTCCATTGATGGTTTAGCCAAAAAAAAATAATATAATAAAGTTGGAGACTGAAAGTTGTGTTTGGTGGCCAGTTTGTGTGTAAATGTATATTTCTGGCTAACTTTTTGTCACTTTTGGTGTTACAGTACATCTAGGGAGAGATCAGTATTGTAATAATTAAATATTAATTTAGTTTTCACCAAAACTCGTGCCTCAGAACACTGTCAGAAATCAATTTCACCTGCAAAGTCATTGCCTGATAAAGCAGCGAGGCAGCAAGTCAGCTGCTTTTCCAATGCAGCCTGAAAATGGAGTTGACGTCAGTATGTAATGTGAATTTAACATTGACTTTACGTTGGATTTTGATTATACAACCTAAAAGCAACATATCAAAGTCACCTGACGTCTGTATTTGACATAAAATTTACATTGACATTAGACGTCGAGTAGACATTGAAATTTGGTTACTTGACTTCGCAACTAAGATTATGACGTTGTTTCTCTGCTGGGTTCAAACAGTTCACACAATGAGCTAAACCTCGTGCACTTTTTCCAGCCGATTTAGTTCTCAAATAGCAATCGCTCCATACAGCACACTCGAGGATCAAATTACTTCTTGTTCGTGGCTCATTTTTGAGTTCAGTGCATTTTGAAAAAAATGATTCAACGGCTTCATCGTTCATCTAAAGGAATAAGCTTAAACAAATGATTCGTTATCGATTGTCAATCTCTTTAGCCTGAAATAGTGAACAGTTATTTTTTTGTATAACATGTTATAACAAGTAAATCAGGCAGTACTGATTTCTGTGTTAGTAGGTTAATAAATTTTATCTGCCATGGAAGGTCCCAAGCTCTGCCGTCTTTGCCCCGGTCATTAGCCATACTGATTTGTGCAGCACGTTAAAAGTTGTTAAAGATAGTCTCTATTGACATCTCTGCACATCCCTTTCACAGCATAATCTCAAAGGGAGCGTCCATTCATCTTCAGCCTGGTACTTGTCCTCGAACTAAAAGGGGTAGCAATATTTCTGCCAGCGTCTAGCAGGGTGAAACTGTGTCAAGTTTTTTATTCGGCTGTATCTGATAAGGAGAGTCCAAGTATAGGGCTGTATAAATCACACAATTAGAACTTTTCTGTCATTCATAACGTCAGAGAACATTGTGTTCTCTTTAATTATGTTTAATAATGATCTATGGCCTGTAGGACAGTGAATCATAATTTAATCACACAGAAACTAAAAATTATGTTTCTAATAACTGTATTTATTACAGATGAAGAGATGAAGAGATAGAGATAAATAAATATATATATATATCCTTAGATTTTGTAAAACAAATATAAAACAAATCTTGAAACAGCAACAATGTAAAAGGTTATGTACAGACCTATTGTTTTTTTTTTTTTTTCCCAACAAATATTGTAATAAAACCATAATATAACATAACGTAACATAATATAATATAAACACACATGCACAACTTTTGAAAATTAACTAAAAGCATATTTCAGACTATTTCAGACTATTTCAGGCTATTTCAAGAGTTTCTTGAACTAGATGCTTAAAACCAATATACAAAACAAAATAATCATAATAATAATAATGAGAGAGAGAGAGAGAGAGAGAGAGAGAGAGAGAGAGCTTTTAAGCTTTTATAACTGGACTCCTTTTAGTTGAAAGTACAGCCACGTGACGTGACAATATTCTGACTGACATAAAGATCTTGTCTGACTTTTGGTTGTAATAAATAATGAGTGATTCAGTGTATGATTCTCTCCTTGCGATACAAAAAGATCTTCATGTGTCTCCTGTGAAAGAAACAGCTTCTTTAGTTCTTTTTATTATTAATCGCAGCCTCATTCTCAATGCAGCATAAGTGTAAAAGCAAGCCAAAGCTTTTTAACAAAGCAACAGAGACTATTCAGTTAAGCGACTGGAAGACAAACCAACACATCTGAGTGTAAACACTCTGATTGCTTTGAGTCTTTGGAGCTCTAATTTTAGCATTTGACTTTTGTATTGACTCTTCAAAGTCTAACTCTGCCATCTGATTTTAACAGACAACAATTCCACTTATCAAGCTGACAGAAGGCGCATCCCTATCATGACGAATACATGAACCGACTCTTTTCTGGAGCAGGATATGATGGAGCTGAACAGAACCAAATGGTGGAACAGGAGGAGAGAACAGTGTAGCCCCCGGGAGATAACAGTGGCTGCCACAGTGGCTGAGATACTGATCTAAATGAAAACAAACAGAGATAAGAGGGAGATTGGAATCACACTGGCACACTCTGGAGTCCCTCTGTGTGTGTTTGTGTTTGAGCACAAGCCCATGTGTAAAAGCCTCCACGCCAGCCCCATGGTAGCGACCACCCATCAGATAGATATCAGCTTGAACAATTAGAGTGACGCCTCCAGTCGCGCTAGATGAAGATTCTCAGTGGTGTAGTGTGGGGTTTAATTTCGGGGCACTTAATTTTTTATGAGGTATCAATGTGGAATCTTGAGTAGGAAATTTGCGCATGTGCTTTTCATGTCGCTCGAGGAACATCAATCCACATATCAGTGAGAACAGATGAAGAACTCAGTCTGTTGTGGCTGAAAGCGTGTCTCCCAGACACAGAGGTAATACTTCTGCTCTGAAGTCAGATGAAACAGAGATTCTGGTTTGGGGCCCAAAACCTCATTGGACATCACTCCCACAGCTTTCGCAGTTAATCTGGTTGATGCTCCCACTAAAGCTCTCATATTTTGTGATCACAAACCAAGGAGCAAGAACTGATCCAGTAATCGTATTTGATATCTCTATCAAAAACTCAGACGATACGCCACTAGGGAAATTTGGAAAGTTTGGTATCTGCAATTCGCCAGGTCAGATTGATAGCACAAAGAATGGGCCTTTCTGCATTCTGTCTTTGCCCTTGAGGACTTGCTTCAGTCTGAATGACCACGAATGGAGCTTGACAGACATCATAATCTACAGTGAGCTGGGTTTTGTCAAAGCAGGTCATCCTGAACAAAAAGTTAATTTAAACTGTTAAAGAAGTCTTGATTAGCTGAACTATTGAAATGCTTTCTGAAAAGGCTCGTCCTGAATCCATAATTAAATTTCCATTAGTTTAACATGAAAGAGTAGTGGCTTTACTTTGTGCAATAAATTAAGGATAAAACATTGACTGCACTGGTATATTCGGTAGGCCCGGCTGCAAACATATTTAGAAATATTTGCGTGATTGTTTCAGTGGCAACAACATCTGTAACACCTCCTTAACCACTCTTTCTATTAAGAGTCTGCCAAGTCTTGAGTGTTAGATTGGTGTCTAATATTCATTCTCCATCTTTTATGGAGACATGTATGCACTCACATAAAAATAGTCTGATGGTCTGATTAATCCACTTCAGGAGAAACCATTATCACAAGAACAATTGGTGTGTCTATCCTTGTGGAGTGGCCATCCATCAATGTCACCGCTACTTATTATTCGCCGTTGCTTCAGGAGGTCCACATTTGGCCACTATGGAAACTCTTGCAGTCATAATTCAGGTTTGCCCTGCAATTCTGGCATGCATTCATTTTCTTCCAGGGACTTATTATAATAAACCAAAAAATTTTCTAGATGATGTTAGTTGCAGATCAAAGTAGAGTGCTTTGGTTGTGTACGTCGGAGTGTGATTTTTAAACCCTCAACAGATGGGTGTCGATGTCTGTATTTTCAGTGAGTTTTTGGTGGTTTCACATGTGCTTCATGGTGCTTCATAATTCTGAGGTCATCAGACAGTGATTGCTGCCTACATGTGAAGTGACCGTCTGCACAAATGAGTCATCATTCACACCGAATACTGACAGTGTGGAGGACTCCGAGTTCTGTACAAATTCAAGGAAGACATCAAAAAAGTTAAAAACTTTTAAACTCTTTGCTAACAGTAAAGAGAAATTGATTTCTGAAGTGCTTGTCTAGCCCTGTCAGTGTCAACACAAATACATTAGTGCTTACCTCACTCTTGTGATGTTTCATCCGTTATCCATCCACCTTCATGTTTAATTTGAACTATTTTCAGTTAAGAATGAGCTTAGTCGCATACTCCCTCCCTCATGAGAGGAACATACAAACAAGTGAAACACAATACATATAGTGTATGCTCACATAGCAGCAGCTGTCAGTCAGGTTTAGAATGCTAAATATGGATACATTCATTAATTGACTGTATTCAATATGAAAATAAGACGTTAGTGTGACTTTGTTCAAGCCACATCATTAGACCAGTAGATGAATAAATAAAATGTGTTCATTAATGAACCAAAAAGGTGAGTCTTTGAATCATTCCCTCAACTGATTTGTTCAACTACACTGATTCATTCAGAAACTAAAGTAACTGCATATGAGTGAGCCAATTCACTTCACCTAAATTGATCAATTCAGAAATGTAACACCACAGCTGTGTTGCACAGATATAAGCAACAGTTGATTCTACTTTGGCTGAAACTAGTTGTGTTGGCAAAGCAAAAATACACAAATCATCTGTGAATGAAACTGAAATTTAATCAAAGTTTTTGTTTACTAAATTGTCACATGAAATCTATACCACTCTCACTATTGCACTCAGCAAAGACTCGATTCTTTTATGATTCTGAAAGACAACACTATTGTGATAATGCTAAATTGTCGCTGTCACTATGGTTACAGGTGCTGTTCATGATATTGTCCCATTCTAACAGCACTGAGTTGCTCATGTAAGCTATCGCCTGAACAGGACATTTTGGGTAAAACCTGTTTATGAATACATCTGTCAAGCATATGACATTTCAGCAGCTGATTAAAAAGCGAGTATGGTACAGTTCTTTATAAAATGTATATACTCGCAATGGTTTTCACCAACTTGACATGGTGAACTCAATCATCAACAGTATTTTTAGTCTTTTCAGTGTCATTCACAGACTCCGAGTGGCTGTGATTACATGATGAGGTGTTATAATAAAGTAGTACTCATTTTTGTTAGTGATGGGCATGCATTGTTGTTTGAAATATGGGCTCTCTGAAAATCCACAAACCTTGAAACTCCTACCGCTCAGTATTGTCATACACAGAGTTTTAGTGTTCATGTTTTTATTCTTCTACTGAGCTCAACACAACATGCTACATGCTCATATAAGCATTTATCTCCTCCACGAATAAGAGTTTGTTCAAAAATTAAGCTGTGGCTAAGAAAAGAAAGTGGGTTTTGCGGCTGCAATTTCACATGAACTCATTATGTTCAAGGTGAATTAACAAGGCTTGGCATTCCAGTGCTGCTCTCTGTTAATCTTTAATAAGCTGAATGCTGTATCAGTCCTGACACAACCACACAGTCTCCACCAGTGTGAATTATCTTATTTTATCATAATGTAATAATAATAATAATAATAATAATAATAATAATAATAATAATAATAATAATAATTAAATAAATAAATATATATATATATATATATATATTTTTTTTTTTTTTTTTATTGACGTTCTTAAAGTAAAAGAAGCATACAAAGTAATAATGGTACAGGTAAGTCAAAAATAAATTATATATAAGAGCAATTTACCATAAATTTGGGATGTGTACATTTTATTTAGTATATTTATGCACTACCCACCTAGCACCCTGTTATTTCTCACAGCACACCTCAGATGTGAGTAACCTGTTGTTCATGGAACAATGCTTCATTTGAAGGTCCATCCATAGATCACAGATCATAACAATCTATTAAGCACTAACTGCAACACAGTTGCAAAGAATAAAGATGTTGACATTAGTTCTCAGGGGATGAAGTTGAGGATAAACAGAGGCTGTTTTTAGAGCCATTTATCAGATGAATAAACATTTACGCTTTTGATGTATAAGCTTATGCCGCCCTGTAATGGAAAAGTGATCATCAAGCAGAAAGTTCGTGAGCGAGCACTATTTCGACTTCAAGTAATTATTTTTCTTTTTCTGTTTTCCCTGCCCCTCCTACAGTTCTCCTTCCCATCTCTTCTTACATAGTTTTCCTGCCAGAGCTGTGCAGGGGTTGAAGTGGATGATGAAGAGGCTGAGCAGGGGGTCTGGCAGCGCTGCATCCCACACAGACGCCTCTCTTGTGGGCATGCCGAGAGAGACATGCCCCCCCGGTTGGAAGGTTGCTGGCAGTCTAGAACCGGAACTGCAGAGGGAAAAGGCTGATTAATTAATCTACCTTACCACCTTCTATGTACCTGTCTGTTTTCTCACCTCATCCATTTCTCCAATTTTTTCACTCTTCCTTTACTCTAAATGTGTTTCTTAAGGGGATAGTTCACCACAAAATTTAAATTCAGTCGTAACTCATTTCAAAGGCTATATGGCTTAATTTCTTCTAAAAAAAAAAAAAAAAAACCCTTATGAAGAACACTCAAAAAAATGACTCTTTGGCTGAACATGATTCTATCATGGACAGTGGTTCCACATGTTTGTACCATGTTATTTGGACATGAATAAATCAAGTTATAAGGACTTGTCTACCTTTAGTTGAGTTTACTCAGTTTGCTTTAGTTCATCCTACATGAAATATCTGAGTAGAGATAATATGTTTACATCATGTAGAACCACTGTCCATGCAAGTTTCGCCAAAGTGTTATAAAAACATTAGCAAGTAAGATATAACTTTTCTTTACACATGATGTTAATTATTTGCAGTTTAAGGATGTTACTATGTGTACATCATACACTAGCACTCTCATTAAAGTTGCTTTTTTTTAAATTAAGTATTTTAGACGTTCTTTCAACCAGGTCCTCAACCCAACCACAAGCTCCACACTTCACCACAATGGTAACTCGCACAAAATACACCAATATAAAGTCTTTTAAAATGCCCACATAATAGAGCATTATACATGAAAAAGTCTCCTTATTATCACATTTTATTAAAAACTGCATAAAATAACACTTTATTTCAACATTTTCTCTCCCCATATCCAGTCCTGTGCAAAGCATGATGGGAAGTGTAAAACTTATTTTGAGGGACTTGATTGAAACATGTTCTTTCAAAATGAAAACTTTATGTTAAACCAACGAGAGACAGGTTTAAGTCAGTTTAACATGACACAATCATGTTGAAATGAAAAATAGCCAAAATGGCATTAATTCAACATGAATTGTTCAGGTAAAGTGAACAAAACTAAAAATTCATTTTTTTGAGTGAATGTACTGGTCTTTATTTTCATACAATCTTTAGTGAATGGTGACTGGAGCTTTATAAGCTTCTTAAAGGAGTACATATGAGTTTCAATGCTTTATTACTAGCTATAAAATAGCTTTGTGTGAGAAACAGAAAAGACAAATTTTAATGATATTCTCTGAAAAAAACAACAACCACTCTAGCTTGTATTATCCAGTTTAGTTCCTGTTTGCCCTTATTTGGTTTAGTTCCTGTTCTCGTTATTAGTTAATCATCGTTTATTCTGTTCACTTGTTATGTTTCATTATCCCTTTTGTCTCCTCTCCATTTAAGCCCTGGCCTGAGTTCTCCTGAGTTTCTTTGTCTCGGACTGATGTTGTTTTCACTGGAACATGTGTGTTGATGCTGAATTCTCCAGCCCTTTGTTTTGGAAGTTATAATTAAAATACTATTCATGTTTATGCCCTCATCGTGTGATTTACTAAACCCACGTCCCATGACACTAGCTGTCTTTGGTCTCTTCATAGGAGTTTGTGAGAGTAACAACATATCCCGATTTGTGAACAAATGGTGTTTTTTTTTTTTTTTTTGGGTTGATTTTTACTAATCCGGTCTGAATGATTAATTAACAAAGCAGACTGATCTGGTTCACAATTTCACCTCAGTGGTACAAAGATCTAAAATTTCATAAAAAAGAAAAAAAAAAGAAAAGATGAATGGTTTTGGAATTACATGAGCACAAGTAAATGACGGCACTTTTTCATTTATGGGTGAACTATCCCTTTCAAATCTCATTTTTAAGGCTTTTTCTATAAAGTCACGCATCATTTTGTTTTGAACTCATTCTTACCTAATAAATCTCTCCTTCTTTGCCTTTGGAGTTTCTCCATGTGAGGGTGCGCTGACAGATCTTGGGCTAAACGGAAACGAGCACGTCCATCCATCCTCACCTTTCTCACTCCCTCCTTCATTTCGTGTCTCTCTTCCCTCTCTCCTCTCTGTTTTTTTTTTTTTTCTTTCTTTTTTTTCAGGTGTGCTGGGCTCTTTGACATTTCTGCTTTCTTATCGCAGGAGGCAGGCAGGAGTCATGGGCAAACAACACGCATCATTACCTCTGTGAGTAAAGTGGTCGGGTCCTGGCACCTTCAACCGGTGTAGAATAACTAATGCTTTCTAGAACCTTCCATCCATCTCTGGATCAGCCCTGAGGTCATTTGGGGGTTTTACCCATCGCAGATAGCTCAGATAACTGGGCATTTATTTGCCCCCATAACTCCAAAAACATACAGCCTCAGGGTATGTCTAGAGAGCAGTCTTGAGATCCCCAGTAGCTCACCTATGCATTAATATCAAGGATGACTCTATAGGAATGAAAAATAATATACAACTAAATCAAATCTGATTGGCTGATAAGAGTATGATATTAGAGTCAAACAGAACTCCAACAACCGTATTCATTTTAATATTAATTTAAAAAAAAAATATTTTTGACTTCAATAAAACCAGTTTACCACATTCATCACATAAAAAAAGATGTAATGGAGGTATTGGTTGTGTTTAACTTATTTTAATGTTTGTTTTGACTCATTTTAAAGAATCTTGGCCATAAAGAATGTTGTGCAATGCAAAGTTGGGCTCTATTTTCAGTGTCATTATTTGGAAATTATATTAAAAAAAAAAAAAAAAAAACTTCACTTGTCACTTTAATTTTAAGAACTTTTATCTTTTTAAACAATATAGAATCAAACATTGCAACATTTCCTAACTGCATTTTGCAGTACTGGGGTGTAATAGGACAAATCAGTAATTTAGAGCTACTAGCTCACATGCATTTATCATTCAAGGTGAAATGCATTTACTTTCAAATGCCAGTAACTCAATCACTCAGAAAATAGACACAGGACCACAATCTCACGCAGCGTTCACATGCAGACAAGATGCTAATTACACAGCTAACGACACAACACACAGAGCTCCTCGCAGGTGTGGCTTCCAGTTTACCTCGTCCCCACACAGATACACTTTGAAGAACAAACAGTTTTGTCCAAAGACTGCACTTTAAAAGCTTTGAAAAAGTAATGGATATCTCGGTTGAAAATATCTACTATATCACGGATCTTTCTCCTTAAATTGCTTTTTTTTCTTTTTTTTTTTTTTTAAATGACATTATTGACACATAGTAAGAGTAATGAGTTCATATTGAATGCATGTCGCAAATATTAGCACAGCTTGTTATATTTCAGGGATCTAAACTCCAGAAAGATTTCTCTCTTTCTCTCTCTCTCTCTCTCTCTCTCTTTCTCTCTCTCAGGAGAAACATTTGAGAAGCAGGAAACTTAGGTAACAGTGTCTGATCTTCATAACTGCAAAGCTGACATTTCTGCAGGTCATTGCAGTCAGAGGGTTCAGAAGTTTCCTGAACGCAACGCCCTTTGCGTCTTTGAGCAAATTGGAGTACTTGGATGTTTGCTGCAGATTATACTTACAGTTTATTTGAGAAAGATCTCTGCATCTCTGCAAACGTGCGGCTGTGCCAAACTGAGGATTAAGGAGTAGCTGAGAGTGAAGTTGAGCAGAAAGAGTTGCGGTCGCCTGATGGGGAGTTTTAATTGCCTGACCTTTTTTTTTTTCTCTTTCTCTCTCTCTGTCTGTAACCTTTTATAGCTCTAATTAGTCAACAGGTTCAATCTCATACTTGCTGTAATCACACTTAAAGCCTGTCTCTGCCCACTCTTTTAACAGTGTGATGTAACAGACAGCAAGTTAGAAAGCAGACTAGGGTCTACATGCGATGTGAATTGGTGTGTGTGTGTGTGTGTCTGTGGGTAAATCTGGCCAAATTTAGATTGACCACATATAATTTGAGGTTGGGGGAATGTCCTATTCAATTTTTAAAGGTGAAATGTAAATTTAGTGCCACATGTATATCAACTATGCAAACTGATGAAATGCCTGGCAGCAATTAACCAAATACAAAGTCATTAGGGGTGACCAGACCTGTTTTCTGGTGTTAGTCCACAATTTTTCTTTTTTTCTTTTTTGGCTTTTGCCCAACTGGGGCTGATCTTGCAATTACATGTTTGTTTTATATGAAACATAATGCTATCTATATAGCACAGGCTTCTTTAGGCAAACCTCACATCATATTATCATCACTTACAGTATATATTATTGTTGCACTTCTCTGTTTGTTCTTAGGATGACAAAAGTTATGAAAGTAGAATTTTTAAACTGTTCTTCCTCAGCATTCTAGCAGTTCAAAATGTCAAAATGATTGAGAAGATATCAGTATGGTCTTGAAAAATAATATTCAATATATATATATATATATATATATATATATATATATATATATATATGTTATGAGTGTGATTTCATTTACCATTATGTAGATACTTTCACACAGGGATAAGGATATCCAAACACAACAACTAAAACATTTGTTCTCTCTAGCGTAAGTAATGTCCCTGGATTCAATTTCAGAAGTCTGGTCATTGTAGATTATGTTCCTCATTTGTGATGAGCGGATCGATTGGCTGATTTTGCTGTGTGTGCTGCAGGTTCAGCTCATTGGCTCAAAGTCATGCGCCACTGGTTGACACCGCCCGGGGGCATCATCAATTTTGCAGATTTGCTAATTTGTTAACTGAGAGAGACCTATAGATTGAGCGTAAAGAATTAACATATGAGTTAATATTAGACCTTTAAATATTTAATGATGCCTAGAATGATGTACAATTTAAAACATCAAATCAGAATATTGTCACACTTGATCAGCATCATTATAGATACAAATATGTATTTATGCACGTATGTTTGTGTGTATATACATTACTGAATGACCAGATTGGTGCATAATCATGCTTGTGCGGCTGAAGTAAATGCTTGCGATTTGTTGCATCAGCGTGTGTGTGTAAGTGTAGAGAGGGATCAGCTGGCAGTATCTTGCATTATGAACAGTAGGTCACATGGCGTTGGGTGGGTATCAGGTAGAGGATTTCCCTAAGGACATCATTAAGACAGCACCACCTAAACCAGCAGCCTAGTAACTTCCAGGAAACCCTCTCTAGAGCAGCAAAGATTTGCCAGGCTAAAAGATCTCTACAGTATCTCTGGGATGTTCCTCTAGGAAATCAGCACATCTGCTGGACATTGTGCCGGACAAATTTCATATTTTGCATCCACATTCTCCAATGACTCAGAAAAAAAATGCTAGAGCCAGCATTTTCTTTCTTTCTTTCTTTATTATTATTATTATTATTATTATTATTATTATTATTATTATTATTATTAATTAGACTTCAATAACTGGACTGTAGGAAAGTGAGTATCTTATGTTCAACAATGTTGGAATAAACCAAATAGTATATAGACTTCTAAATGACTTACATACGTCAATATGTGTGTGTGTGTGTGTGTGTGTGTGTGCAAATATTGAAAAACAATGTGAATGATTTACTTAAAAATGTGAAAAACCAGAAGAAATTCTGTAGTGATACAGTGATTAAGACTATCAAAATTAGCATCACTGCCATACTTCTTGACAGAGGGAGCGTATGTGCGTATGCTAAGACGTGATAGATCACCACTCTGTGATTCTGTAAGTCTGACATTAAGTTGGAACATCTGACTCAGGGTTGGATGATAATTGGCCCACACGTTTCCCACCATGTTTTTCATTGCACTTACACAACAAGTCTTCAAACACCAAAGACTATGGAGCCAGTCTGTCCGAAATGAACAGAAGTTTTAGTCTAGTTACATTCAGGCTGGGTGAGAACATCTCACAGTTTGATGAAAGCAAGCTGTAGTGAGTGAGAAACAGCAAAAGAGAAAGCATCTTCCTACTACTTTGAGCCCATCACCCAAGTTCAGCCAAGAACTTGTTTTGCAGACAGTGCTGTCAACGGCCACTCCTGACGTAATTTACTTGAGTAAATAAGCCCAGCCCACGCAAATAAAATGCAACACAATGTCATTCTAAATGGGTCACTGCAAACCATTTTCATGAGTTATTTACGTAAACTTGACTAATCAGGTTTTATAGAGCAGAGGGTGTGGGTTGTAGGTTTTTTTTTTTGTTTTTTTTATAAAAAGACAGGCTGGACATTTGTGAAGGCGGAGATGTGGTTTTATTTAAGGTCAAAAGCGCAGCGTGAGTTTAATATGTTGTGTCGGGATGTCCTCATCCCAGTATACTTGTGTGCGGAAGCATGTTTGCACAAGAGTCTATATGTTTCGACAGGACTGGGTTGAGTTCACACAAACACACACACAAAAAATATTTGTGTGCTTTGATTCATCTTGCCTCCTCTCATCAACTGTTGCCAGCTTTAAAACACACCTGAGAGTCAAAATGGCTGCAGTCATAACAATAACAGCGTCAACGCGACAGCTCACACCAGCAACTCTGTTTGGCATCTGTTACAGCAAATTACATCAGCAATGCCACACCATTACCTGAGCTCTTACCAGCGCATAACAACAGCCAGTAGGGAACTTGTGTTCCTATGTGTGTGTGTGTGTGTGTGTGTGTGTGTGTGTATATATGTGTCTTCCAACCCCTAGACACCTGCCACTCTGGCTCACAATCATAGCTTGCTACTGAAACTGCTGTTCCCAGTCATAGATGGAGCAAGCAAACCATTTTCACAGTATGTAAAGAGCTTGCTGGCGTTCATCAACACTCAACGACCAAAAATAGCATAACTTGTTTTCCATTCACATATACATAGGTTAGCATGCAAGATCATTTCCTCTTGCCTTTATTCTATGTCCACTCCAGCATTGTAGGGTCAAGGAGAGAAAAAAAAAAAGAGAAAAAAAAAAATAACCCTGATGAGGGACAAAAAATAAAAAATAAAAATCTCATATGGTTTGCTGCCTCAGTACACAGCGTTTTCTTTTTTTTTTTTTTTTTTTGGTAAAACCTTAACAAAGTCAGCACCGACAACTTCATCATACTAAAGCACCGACGACCTCATCAAGACAAAGTCAAGCTGAAGAACGTCCTTCACATAAAGTCAAAAGTAAACTGAACTTAGAAGTTATAGAAGTACAGCTAGTAAATTATCTGGTCTAAATATAGTCAGCAGTCTCTGCTCAGAAATTATGGCTTCTTAAAAAAAAAAAAAAAAAAAAAAAAACACAAGTGGGATTATGTGTAAGCTTATAAATAAATAGGACATTCGCTCAAAAAGTGAAAAGTACCAATTAAAATGGCACCATGAAATGCACTTTTTATGTTTTATATTGATGCTTAAATTGTACACACACACATGATTTTTATACTGTACAAACTGTATTATCCCATTACCCTAATTTAGTATGATTTTGTCAAGGGGACAAAAAAAAAAAAAAAAAAATCCCCACAAGGACAAGGATTGCAAAAAGATAGCTATCTTTATGGGGACATTCTGTCCCCATAACGTAGGGTATCTCTCTCTCTCTCTCTCTCTCTCTCTCTCTCTCTCTCTCTCTCTCTCACACACACACACACACACACACACACACACATTTCATGAGGATATTCCATAGGCATAATAGTTTTTATACAGTACAAGCTGCATGTGTTATTGCTCTAAACCAATATATTATTTTATTTATTGTTTTTATATTATTTTAGGGTTGGTTTAGAGCAATAAAAATGCAGCTTGTACTGTATAAAATATTAAAATGTATATTAAAGAGCATTGTAAGCCAGAAGAACTGGAGGTCACTCTTGTTGACTGGATTGATGAACAATCTATTCATCACTTATTCACCTCTGACCCTCTTAATGAGCTAACATTGTACAGAAGCCAGACACAATGACATAGCAGACCAAATGGGAATACAATCCAGTCTGGCTCAATAGTCTGACTGAATACACAGGTCAGGATTTTTGGTTCTGTTTTAATGCAATGGTGCAACCTCCCAGCAGCACAATTAATTGTTGATGGTGGGTGTGGACGACTACTTCAGTAATGTACCAAAAACATATATCAATCATCCCCACAGACCACTCCACTGCAGCATTTATTTTCAGTCCCCTTAAAAGACAATTTGTCAGAGTGAGTGAATAAAACAGAGAACTTTTACATCTGAAACTTTGCTTAAAATGATTTAATGGCAGCCCACTTGTCAAGTGTAAATGGAGTCTATATTTAAAAAGCATTAGTGGAAGAAAAAAACTGGCACTTTCATAAGACTACATAAAATCGTTGAAATTTAAGATAACCAGTTATATGTAGAGGACCATGATGTCCTGATATGGCTTGTATGGCTGAATATTTAATTTTATTGAAAAATTAATTGATTGGGTGTGACTTGTCATGGTAAAACTTATGTAAGGAAGAGCCACTTTTCACAGTAAGTTACACAAAGTTGTTTCTGTTTTATTTACAACACATGGTCAGTATTGCTGCACATTCAAAAAATGCTGATCATAAACCTCAGGAAGTCAAATGTAAAAATCAGCTGTTTTGATTTATTTTTCAATTAAATTCTAGTCTAAACAGTTTAAAATCAGTCAAAATTGACCTTGTTATCTAGAAGTTAAAAGTAGAATAAATAATAATATATCTAAGTATAAATACCAAATACGTAAGTGGAAATATAAGAACATTTTATTTTTTATTACTTTCCTTATAGGTTTATCAGACAAATCTAACATTTCTCACTTTCAAATAACGGATGTGGTTCTTAACAGCATTGAAAGTGTGAATTATATTTATTACAGCGGTTTGTAATGCTCATTTGCAATGATTTGCATTGGTTTAATGGATCTGTGGTTATTTAAAACATTTTGATGGAGAATATGGAACAAAGTGTGTTAAAAGCATTACTAAGCTCGAGAAAACAAGTATGTTTGTTTCATTGTGTGTGCGACTCACATTTGTGAGCGTGAACAGGACAGTGATGAATTCCTCACAACTGCACACATCTATTCAGCAGAATAGTATCAAAGAGAGAGAAAAAGAGAAGGAGCAGCCGTAAATGAGTCTACCGCTGCCAAAGAGGTTCACAGGAGTGCCAGTCACCATCACTCACCAACTCAACAATGCTATATCAAGCCTGTTCTCCAACTCCAACTCCAAAAAAAAAAAAAAAAAAAAAAAAAAACTTACAACTCGGTGAAACTTTTTTAGTAGTGCAAATGGAAGTAAAGCTCTCAGTCTGAGAGCATCCACTCAGGTTCATTAATGGACGTGTAATCCACCCTCTTAAAAGCAGACATACGGATGCCATGAGCTACAGTATGATTGAGTTTTATAGATCAAGGCACTGAATGACTCTCTGTAATCAGAAAATCAATGTTAATGTACTTCGGAGCATTGCTCTGTATTTATAGTGACCTCCTTTTGCTTTTCATTTATAGAACTTTTACATCTTTTGCTTATGTTGCTGAGCAGTTCTGTCAGAGGAAAGGTTATTATTTGACCGCCTTCAAACGGTTCAAGTCTCTTACGCAATCATTAATAAGAAAAGAAAGGGCTGAAGAGTTGGTGAAAAGTAAAACTCTCAGAGAATACGAAATAAAGAGTCAAGCGATTTAAAAGCCAGTTTGGAGAGAACTTTTTTTTTTTTCTTTTTCCGTTTCCATGCACGTTGAGGATCTTTTTTTCCCGCTTCTGTTCCAATTGTGTGCCATCTAATATTAGTATTTTTATTAATTATCTTAAATTAACTGTCAGAATGGTTAATTAGCATAATTAATGTGGTGTGGCCAAGAAGCTGAGTGGTATTTGAAAAATGTAAAAGCAGCTGAGAGTGACTCAATAGTAAGTTGTCCAAAATACATAATTAGAGCAATGAATTAAATTCTGGCCCTGACACTTTTAATGAAGTGACTGGAAAAAGTTAGGAGAGTGGAGGCTTTTTGTTCTTTATTTGAACATATGCAGAATAGCTGTTTTATAGTTTTCTTCTTTGCAACACTGAGCTACTCTTGTTTAATGATTTCAGCAACCTGTAAATGGTTGTGCGTATGTGTTTGTGGCGGGGTTTCACTAATAAGAGTTTACTCCTCACCCTGAGTATTATATGACCCATGGGATCAAAGAGGCAGTAAAAGCTTTAAGCCTCTGTGATAAGCTCTGTTCACATCAGAATGGAATGGAGAAACACTTGGAAGTGAGCCGCACGGACGAGATGGGGGAAAGCAATGGAAAAACAACCAATGAAAAACAAATCAATCCATTCCTTAGAGACTAAAAAGGGAATTCTAAACTTCTTCAATCACAGCTCAGACAGAGTTAAGGCTTTTAAAAGAGGGGGATTCAAACATCATTATTTCATCTGAGAAGTGCAGAGATGGTGGTTCAGGGAGGTCTGAACTGCTTAAACCATAAAATCAAGAGTTTAATTTCAACAGTATTGATTTTAAACCTCTAGGAAAGAATGAGTTCACAGGGTCTGATTCTAATAAGGAAAGTAGTGATGATTCTGAAGGGTTAAGATGAAGATGATATCATCATTCATGATGGTGTTATATATTAGAGCACTTCATTGCATGTTCATGTTTTGATATTTATGGCTCTGTTTATTAACACTCCCCTCGGGTTGTTCGATCAGAATCGGACAGTGCTAAGTACAAGTCTAGACGTGGTCCAAAACATCTTGTGATTAGATTAGTCAGACCGTTTGAAGGTAGTCAGGAACACATGAGCACATTTGCATTTGTAGTATGCTACTGTGTTATGATGTGTCCAAGACATTGAAAGAAGTTGTACTTTAGAAAGTAGTCTTGCCACTAGAATAGTACCCTCAAAAGGCACAAATATGTACCTTTTGGACACCAATGCACTGTTAAGGTACTAATATGTACCTTTTGGACACTAATGCACTGATAAACTACAAATTTGAACTGATAAGACACTGAAAATACTTGGGTTTCCGATTTAATTAATTTGGAAAATAATCTCAGATTTACCCTTCCTTCAATCAAATCCAATATCAAAGTAAACTGATTATATTAGGTGGCCTTAACTAATATGTGCTTACATTTAAATTCATCAATTGGTACAATGCACTTATTGTGTAGATACATGTTTTTGCATTGTACTTGCATTGCATTTTGTATATATATATATATATATATATATATATATATATATATATATATATAACATGTAATTACACCTGTAATATAATTACATTTATAACATTGTTGACTTATCCCTTGCACCTTAACCCACCTTTATACCTACCTACTGTATACTACCAAACCTGTCCCTAACCATACCCGCATCCCACCTCAATTGCAGCAAAAAGTGTTTTGCAATACAAAAGTACATTTTACAAAGTAAATACTTATTTTTTGATGTAAGTACATGGCAGTTAACGACAATTACTATAAAATGGGACCTGTAAACTTTACTTAAGAACTTAAACTTAAAAACACATGAGATAGATGTTAATACCAAGTGTAAACAGGGTTGTGTGAGCTTTGGATCACTCTTTTGTTCTCTAAACATTTACTGTATTTAAGTGATTACTGGCTATTTGAGCGTGTCAGTGACAAGGCATATACAAACATTTATATACAAATACGTGTGCAAACATATCCTTCTTGGATACCTCCTGTCTCTTTCATTTCCATACTGGTCCCATATGAGGATTCATCTAATCATTCACAGCAGAAGGTGTTATTCAGAGTGAAATCATCACAAACAAACTGTCCCTCGATGCTCTCTCTCTGTCTCCTCTCTCACTCCATACCTGTTTACACATTCATAATATTGTAACGACAGGTAAAAGAGGAGGAAGCAATTGCAGGCAATCAGATGATGTTTATTAGAAAGAGAGTCCAGAATGTTGGCAATGGCAAGGAAGGTCTACGGTGGCGTGAGAAGAGCTGGATGGTGAAGTCGATGGTGCAGGTGAAGGAGGTCAATGGTTGAAACCAGGAACAGACCGGAACACTGACACGAGGACGACAACACGAATCCAATCCAGCACACGAACACGGAAGACGGTAATCCAACTAGGACACGGAGACATGAGAGAGGATCTGACAACAGAGAGAGAGCGAGGTGAGTATAAGTAGCTGAGGTGTGATGAAGATCAGCTGGAGCGAGACAATCAACACCCAGGTGATGACAATCAACTAAACGAGCACATGGAGACAACGTAAGTACAAAAACAATCACAAAACATGACACGGAGGAAACACTGGATTTCCTACCGTGACAGTACCCTCTCCCCTAGGACGTCACCTGACGTTCCCAGCCTGCTTTACCTGTAGATTGTAATCATCTATAAGGTGGTGATCCAATATGTCCCGAGCAGGAACCCAGCTTCTCTCCTCCGGACCGTAACCTTCCCAATCCACCAAGTACTGAAAACCGCGTCCCCTCCGTCTAGAGTCCAGAATACGATTAACCGAATAGGTGGTTTCCCCATTAACGAGACGAGGCGGGGGGGGAACCGGGGCAGGCGGATTAAGACGGGAAGAAATCACCGATTTAATTTTGGACACGTGGAACACGGGATGAATCCTCCTGTACGCCGGAGGAAGGCTAAGACGCACGGTTACCGGATTAATAATCTTGGTAATAGAAAACGGGCCAATAAATTTGGGAGCAAGTTTGTTAGAAACGGAACGCATAGGAATATTCTGGGTAGAAAGCCACACTCTTTGACCGACGACGTAACGGGGAGGCTTCGACCGGTGGCGATCGGCCTTAGCCTTGGTGCGCGACCTAGCCTGGAGCAGAGCTCTGCGAGCTCTGGTCCAGGTGCGGTGACACCTCTGGACTAATGCGTGTGCGGAGGGGACCGAAACCTCGGATTCCGTACTGACAAAATTAGGTGGTTGGTACCCTAAACTACACTTAAATGGAGACATGCCCGTAGATGACACTGGCAAAGAATTGTGTGCGTACTCCACAACTGAGAGTTGCTGACACCAGGACGAAGGATTATTGGAAGCCAAACATCGCAAAACCCTCTCGACATCCTGATTGGCTCGTTCGGTTTGACCATTGCTCTGGGGATGGAACCCGGAAGAAAGACTAACAGTCGCTCCTAACAATTTACAAAATTCTCGCCAAAATTTGGACACAAATTGGGGACCCCTGTCAGAAACCACGTCTGTCGGAAGGCCATGTATGCGGAAGACGTGGTCAATGACAGCTACCGCTGTTTCCTTGGCTGAAGGTAATTTGGGCAAGGGAATAAAATGAGTCGCCTTCGAGAACCGGTCCACTACGGTTAAAATCACCGTATTGCCTTTAGAGGGCGGGAGGGCGGTGATAAAATCTAGCGAAATGTGGGACCAGGGTCTTGAAGGGACAGACAGCAGTAAGAGTAACCCATCTGGAGGTCGGTTGGAAGTCTTACCAATAGCGCAAACTGAACAAGCCAAGACGAAATCGTGGACGTCACGAGCCATACCAGGCCACCAAAATCGTTGCTTGACTAGAAATCTAGTTCTACTAACCCCTGGGTGACAAGCAACACTGGAACAATGACCCCACTGGAGAACGTCTGACCGTAACCCCTCCGGCACAAACAATCGGTTCGGTGGGCAACGAGCCGGGGGCGTTACCCCTTCTAAGGCAGTCAACACCTTCGATTCGACCTCCCATCTGAGCGCGGAGATAATGATGGTCCCCGGTAAAATGGGCTCGGGAGTAGCAGTACGATCGGAACGCTCAAAAAGACGGGATACAGCATCGGGTTTGATGTTTTTGGAACCCGGCCGGTAAGAAAGTGTAAAATCGAAACGACCGAAAAACAATGCCCACCGAGCCTGCCTGGAGTTAAGTCTTTTGGCGGTTCTAATGTATTCGAGATTCTTATGGTCCGTCCATACAATGAAAGGTACACCCGACCCCTCAAGCCAGTGACGCCATTCTTCCAGTGCAAGTTTGACTGCCAACAACTCTCGATTGCCAATGTCATAATTAACTTCTGCAGGAGATAAACGGTGAGAATAATACGCGCACGGATGCACCTTTCCGTCTGAGGATGCGCGTTGGGATAACACTGCTCCTACCCCCACCTCTGACGCGTCGACCTCCACTATGAATTGACATGAGCGATCAGGGGTGACGAGAATGGGAGCCGAAACAAAGCAGCTTTTCAGTTTGGCAAACGCAGCTTCAGCTGCGTTTGACCACCTGAACGTCAAACTAGGGGAGGTCAAGGCGGTCAGAGGAGCGGCTAGTTGGCTGAAATTGCGAATGAAACGCCGGTAAAAATTGGCGAACCCCAGAAATCTCTGCAGGGCCTTGCGAGACTCTGGGGATGGCCAATTTACCACAGCCTTAACCTTCTCAGGATCCATGCGAACACCCTCAGTCGAAATGATGTGTCCTAGAAAAGAAACAGACTGTGCATGAAAAACGCATTTCTCCGCCTTGACAAACAATCCATTCTCTAGCAACCGCAGAAGCACTCGTCGTACGTGTTGCACGTGTTCCTGGAGAGACGAAGAAAAAATCAATATGTCATCCAGGTAAACATATATGAACAGATCGACCATGTCTCGCAACACGTCATTAACGAGTGCTTGAAAGACTGCCGGCGAGTTGGTTAGCCCGAACGGCATAACGCAGTACTCAAAATGGCCTCTAGGGGTGTTAAAGGCAGTCTTCCACTCATCCCCCTCCCTGATGCGGACCAAATGATAAGCATTACGTAAGTCCAATTTAGTGAAAACGGACGCTCCCTGCAACCTCTCAAAAGCTGAAGACATAAGCGGCAAAGGATAGGTATTCTTTACCGTTATGTTGTTCAGCCCTCGGTAGTCAATGCAAGGTCGCAAGGATCCGTCCTTCTTTCCCACAAAAAAGAACCCCGCCCCCGCTGGAGAAGAAGAAGGGCGGATAAACCCCGTTGCTAGAGAACTGGATATATATTTCTCCATGGCCGCCGTCTCTGGAATAGACAAAGAATATAACTTGCCCTTAGGCGGAGAAGTACCTGGCAATAACTCTATCGCACAGTCATAGGGACGATGAGGAGGAAGAGAATCAGCACGAGACTTACTGAACACCTCCTTCAGGTCGTGGTACTCCGCGGGCACGCTAGCCAAATCCACTGCTTCCCCCTGAAACACAGACTCAGAAACATTAACACCAGCAGACAAAAGACAAGACAAATGACATTCCTCGCTCCAGCTAACCACAGATCCAAGGCGCCAATTGATCCTGGGGTTGTGTTTCTGAAGCCAGGTGTGACCGAGAACGATGGGGGATTGAGGTGAGTCCGTGATGTAAAATGATATCTCCTCAGTATGGTTGCCAGATGTGATGAGAGAAACAGGTAAGGTGGTCTGTGTGATGACTGGTAATCTGTGTCCGTTGAGAGCAAAGGGTGCAATGGGGTGTTTGAGGGAGGTGAGAGGAATGTTAAGCTTACGAGCGAATTTGAAGTCCATGAAGCTACCCTCTGCCCCAGAATCCAACAAAGCGTGATGATCGAGTGCGTGGGTGGACCACCGTAGACTCACCGGAAGGAGTGTCGATGTAGATGAGGTCTTCCTGGCAGAGATCCCACCCGATAGTAGCCTCTGTTTTACTATCGGGCTTGGTCTTTTACCGGACAACGCTGGATGTGATGTTCTTGGCTGCCGCAGTATAAACATAGTCCCAGGGATCTCCGCCTGATCCTCTCCTCCCGGGAGAGCCGAGCTCGCCCCACCTGCATGAGTTCAAGATCTCCCGGTGGGCTGACCGCAACCTCTGAGCGCTGACACTGAGCCTCCGGTCTGTTCGCGAGAACTGCTCTCCCCCTCCGTCTGGCGGCTTGATCGAGACGGTTGTCAACTCTGATGGTGAGATCAATCAGGCTATTGAGAGAAGTGGGGAGCTCGACGGCGCGGATCTCCTGTTGGATGCGGTCAGCCAACCCATGCAGGAAGTGATCCCACTGCGCCTCTTCGTTCCACTTACACTCCGCCGCCAGGGTGCGGAACTCAATCGAGTAATCGGATACGGACCTGTCCTCTTGACGTAGGTCCGTGAGAAGTCTAGCTGCTTCCCTCCCGGCGACGGAGCGGTCGAAGACCCGTCTCATCTCCTCCGAAAGGGCGTGGAACGAGGCACAGCAGCTGTCTTGATTCTCCCACACCGCCGTCCCCCAGAGGGCAGCCCTTCCCGTCAGTAGTGACAAGACGAATGCCACCTTCATTTCCTCGGTGTAGAACGTGCGGGGCTGCATGGCGAAGTGCAGAGAACAATGAGACAGGAATGATCGACAAAACTCTGGCTCACCCGCATATTTCTCCGGGATGGGGAGGCGTGGCTCGGGCTGGGAAATATCCCCGGAGACGATCGGCGGTGTGGGTGGCGTGGGAGGCGCAGCGGGTGGCTGTTGTTGTTGGTGTTGAGTCTGGAGAGCGAGCTCGGACACCTTCGTCACCATTGCTTGGAAGGCTCGACCCATCTCATCTATCGCCTTGTCTTGGCGATCCATACGACCCACGGCTCTCTGCAGAAATTCCTCCAGATGAGATGGGGAGCGATCGCCTGCTGCTTCCATGATGGTCAGATCCTACTGTAACGACAGGTAAAAGAGGAGGAAGCAATTGCAGGCAATCAGATGATGTTTATTAGAAAGAGAGTCCAGAATGTTGGCAATGGCAAGGAAGGTCTACGGTGGCGTGAGAAGAGCTGGATGGTGAAGTCGATGGTGCAGGTGAAGGAGGTCAATGGTTGAAACCAGGAACAGACCGGAACACTGACACGAGGACGACAACACGAATCCAATCCAGCACACGAACACGGAAGACGGTAATCCAACTAGGACACGGAGACATGAGAGAGGATCTGACAACAGAGAGAGAGCGAGGTGAGTATAAGTAGCTGAGGTGTGATGAAGATCAGCTGGAGCGAGACAATCAACACCCAGGTGATGACAATCAACTAAACGAGCACATGGAGACAACGTAAGTACAAAAACAATCACAAAACATGACACGGAGGAAACACTGGATTTCCTACCGTGACAAATATCCAATGTCATTTAATGGGTCATATGATCAAAGAAAAATTGCTTTTCTGATCTACTTTTAAAACTCAAAACTCCCTCCACCAGTTCAAAAAGACCATTTATTAAAACTAAATTTCAAAAACATATAAATCTGTGACTGAATGCTTTCCAGTTGTCCAGTTCCTGAATTTGAAATGATGCAGAAAAAACAATAAATAAAATAAAAATGATTAAAACTGAATTTTCAATATTGTTTTATACCTTAAAGACACATTTTTGGACCAGGGTGAAAAAGAGCTTAATTTCCCAGAATGCTTCCAAATTGTAATTTCCTATTTGAATTGCAATTCAGCATATTTAAAATTTCAGTTCAACTTACAGTACTGTGCAATGGCCAGTTCAGTTTATGTTTACACTGGACATCAACAGAGATTTAGCACAATCCTGATCAAGTTCAAGTCTGCTTTATTGTCAATTTCCACATGTACAGTACATACATACAGAGAATCGAAATTGCGTTACTCTCAGACCCCGGTGCATACAGATAACATTAACATTAAAGCCTAAAAAAAAGAACTAGATCAAATATACAATTTAGATACAACTATACAATAAGGGAATGATAAAAAAAGACATATAATAAAATCTAAAATAAAGTTAAAAATAAAGTTAAATAAAGCAGTGCAAGGTAAATGATAGATATAGTGCAAATCAATGAAGTGAACAACAGTGCAGTTAAAAGATTTTTTAGTGCAAAAAAAAATCACTTATTGAAAATATCTTAAGTCTGATTAAAGTGACAAGTGACAAGTGACCAAGAGCAGTTATTTAACTGACTGATGAGGTAGTGGAATGACGTCAGTTCCATGCCGAATGAGGTAGTGAGCGGTGAGTTAGCAGACCAATGCTGCACAAGTGACTAGTGCATGCCATCATATAATTAGTGTGTGTGTGTGTGGGGGGGGGGGGGGGGGGGGTGTCATAGTTCAGTGGTATAGTGATATAGTGATATAGATATGAGTCAATTTAATTTAATAAGCAGCTGTAATGCAGCTGTCGTAATCTCAGTCTATGGTTGCTGGTCCAACTGTCTTACTGTAAATAGTCCACCATACGTCTCACTATATATTTGATATGCTGAAGATGAGGTAAAGCAGATGCATTAAGAGTAGGGTCCATATGCAGTGCAACACAATAGGACAATGTTTCAACTCTGTGCAGAAATGTGACTTGTTTTTGTGTTTGAGCCCAGGATCAGATGGGAATAATAGGATTACAAACGCTAAGCTTGTGTCAGAATAGATTTAGGTTTTTGCCCACGGCCATGGGGATCACTTAACAAATACTCTTCCCCCATCCACACGACTTAAGCTCTTTACCAAAAAAAAAATAATAAATAAATAAAAAATGCACATGCAAATCACAGACATATATTGAAGAGAAGGATGGATAACACACAAAAACAAAAGAATAGCGTGTGCCATGATTTAGTCGCTTCACAGGCTGTCTCTGTTTCTGTGCTTTTTGTTCCCTGAAGTTAATTAGCGAAAACAGAATTAGCCGCTATTGTCTTTTGTCTGTTTTGTCACATCAAAATGTTTGCAAATAATAAATCCTCACAGTGGCAAAGGTTTGATTTGAACATTAAGGGAACACATCAACCTGGTCAACTCTAACCCCTAGGACTAGAGCGAAATATGTGCTTCAGAAAAACATTCATATGGATGCTAATAACACTCATGTCGCTAAAAAAAAAACAAACAAAAAAAAAAAAAAAAAAAAAAAACAATGCTAATTACGTAGGTTTGATTCCCAGAGAATTATAGAATTAAATATATAACTACATATATCTACTGTACTGATCGAAAGGGTTGGTAAGAGTTTTAATATTAGTAGTATCTATGTTTTTGAAAGTCTCTTACAATAACCAATGCTTCATTTATTTGACAAAAAGCACAGTAAAATTTAATATTGTTAAAAAGTATTACAATTTAAAATAATTGGTTCCCTTTCAAGGGAACTTCGAACTGCATCCTCTAGGGTCCGCTATGTTGAACACCTCGTTGTGACCCGTGTCTGAAGCATACGTTGGAAAAACACCAACTTGTTGGCTGGCTACAGCCTCTGATACCACTACCGGTGTGACTATAAACAGGCACCGGGAGAACATGTCATTCACTTCTTTGTCTGAAGGTTGTGTCCAAAGCATGGCAGGGAATGTTTTTTTTTTTTTTTTTTTTTTTTGCGTCATTTGTTTGGGTGCACACACTCGATGTCTTTGAGGAGGCAATCTGTGTGCATTGTGAGCATTTTTTTCAAGGAAAAAAGCTCTGCTCTCGTTTGTCTCTCTTCCGGAAAAAAAAGGGAAAAAAAGTCAGTCATATGCTTCCTGCGTTTCAGGACCTGCCGCTGCTGAGGCATGGAGCATTCAGGTGAGAATACAGGTGGATCTGTTTGAATGTTTTAAAGACCAAAATATTTTTTTGAAGGTTTTAAATCCCCCAAAGGGATTTTCCCTTTCGTGCTCGTAATGGCGGTGGACGAAAGAGAGCCTCGGGAGGATGATGTTATATCTTTAACACTATCTGATACTGAGGTTAGTGCTTTGCTGGGTTTTTACCCAGGGAAAGCAAGAGATATCTAAAGATGGTGAAGAAGCTGAGGCTGAGCCTTCTCAATTCTCCTGCCCTGCGTATGTAGAGCTGTTAGAGGTTATGGATCGCGCCACTGGAAAGTTGGACTTGCCATGGAAATGCGCTAAAAAGATGACGATGTAATACTATTAAAAAAAAAAGAAAGAAAGAAAGAAAAGAAAAAAAAAAACCCTCGATGAGCATTTTCTTTCTGACCATAGCCCTCCAGCTCAGGTGAGCACTTCCATTTCTGCATGATCCCCGTACAGATATCAAAAATAAATGAAAGAGGCTGTTTTATTCTTGCATCCCTCGGTTTCGGCATTAGAGTAAATCTGCGACTAAAGCGGTCATGCGCGAAAGCGGCTATGAGGGGATGCCCCCTGTAGAAAGAGCTAAAAAAAAAAAAAAAAAAAATATATATATATATATATATATATATATATATATATATATATATATATATATATTTATTTTATTTTTTTTTCTGCGGGGGAGACATCCTCTCTTGAGCTCCATCCTTGCCATTTAAGCCCCTTCAGAAATTAATCTGCCTTAGATGGCAAGGCATATGCAGCAGCGGGTCAGGCTATGGCTTTGTTACACATGATGGTGGTGCTTCAAGCATATCAGGCTGATCTGCTAAGAGACCTGGATGGAGGCAAGGACCTTTCTCCTGATCAGGCAGCCGCGCCACACCACGGACCTCTCTCCATGCTACCAAGTAGGCCGTCTCTGCCATGGGCTGGAGTATGGCGGCAGCGGAGAGATGTCTGTGGATGAACCTGGCAGACATCTGGGAAGAAAGAACAGGCTTTCTTCTCGATGTTCAGGTTTCGCCTTCTGAACTTACGGTATTTCCATTGAGATTGTGATTGAGAAGTTCAGGGAGACGAAGGCGGGCTCTGCTGCTTTCAGATCCTTCGTTCCACATCCGAGCCCGAACAATATAGGGGTCCTGGCCTGTCCTGATCTGAGGATCAAAGACAGGCAATAGAAGGCTAGTATCGCGACTCACGCTCCTCCCCCACCTGCGGGCAGGGGTAAGAGGAATCGTGGGTCACATGGAGGTAAGCAGAACCTAAGGGATGTGAACCAGATGAGGCAGTGTTCTCGTCCGAATCAGAGTGATACAGAGGAATCTACTCATTCCCTTCTGGGATTTTTTACTTCTGCTTTTATCCTCCCCATTCCTAATTCAGCTGTAACCACCAGCTCTCCACCTGATCGAGGTTAGGTGGAAACCTCTTGCATAACAGTCTCCTATACTGGACCTATAATGTTTTAGGTTGGCTTTATGTTCATAGCAACCACCTGACTCATGGTCCGGACTAAAAGGAGGGTGGGTGAGTATGTAACCCTCTCTGTATATACTTATGTGTATTAAATTGCTGGTGGTTATGTGTCTACTAATAAATTATGTGAGTTTCCTTTGCAGTGCTCTATTACAGTGTTTACTAAACCTATCCCGTGCAATTCAGTGCCTCTTCGATGCTTAGGAACATTTAGGTATACACGCTAAGCTCTGTGTACTTTCTCAAAACCACATGGTGGTCAGTGTGCACGTGAACACTTTGCACACTTTTTGAAATCCTGTATGGTAAGGGTTATGTGCTCCACCTCGTTCCCTTTCTTGAGATGATTAGACCTTGGCTCCTTGGGCTTCATTCAGCCAGTGTGTATTTATTTATACACTTCAAGTATCGCTTCCCTCAACATGAGGGGCTATTTGGGTGATTCTCATGGCAGTTTAGCAGTGCTCTCCTTTTTCCAAAAAGGGTTGCCTATGAGCACGCTACTCTGAGCTGTAAGGGAAACAGGTCAATTTGGAAAAAGGTCCCGTTGAAAGGGGTATCCCGGTGTCGCTGATTGGCTGGAAGTTCAGTAGTGAAGTGACGTCTTGGGAAGCCCGTGGTTGTTGGGCGTTGGCTGAAAGTGCAGAGTCGTGTGCGCTGGTCGAAGTTCAACGGGCATCCGAGGTCAGGCGTCGGAGACTCGACGTTACAAAACTTAACTCAGAACACGAAACTCTCAAACGGAAAAGAAAAGAAATAAAGTTTGACGAGACTAGGTTGTGTTCTTTCTCATCGTGGCATAGTAGCAGCAGGCAGGCACGCTGGAACCGCGCTCAAAGAACAATGATGACTAACCGCATGGCTAGATGCTACAAGCTAAAGCTAGGTAGCAAAGCTACAAGCTAAAAGCTAAGAGCAGGCATGACTGATAGCACGAGCAAGGCTGGAACTAAAAGCCGACATGGCTAATAGCAGCAGCTAGGGACTAAAAGCAGACTAAAAGCCAAATTTCATGGTGTCCAAAGTATTTAAACTTCCTTGTGGGCCACCCCTCAAATGTTGCCTTGACCAATCAGATATGGTCTTGGCTCAGGGGATCATAAATCATTTGTTTATCTTACCAAGCATGTGGTTCCTGCCTCGCAGGATCTAATTTTGGACATGATTCCTAAAACACAATTATGATATATTTTACAAATAAATGATTGTCAGGACAATATCAAGCAAGAAAATTTGATTATATCAATACTAGACATGACTATGTATCCTATAGTTATCAAAAGACATACACAATAAGTGATTATACATGATAGTCAAATGTGTGGGTTACACATAAATGAATATGGAGTTAAGCAATGGTACGATTCATTTATAAGTCTTTTTGAGTTCATTCTGGTCCATATATAATGTACAAAAAGCAGTTTCTTTGCCATTCCCTGGCAAAGGGACTTTTCTGTGAAGACAAAGGTTTAAAGCCCTTCCTCCTTAGGAATTTCAGTCTGGTTCTGCTGGCTGGGGGGAAGTCAATGCAAGTATTTAACTTGATCTCCTGGGTTTACATGTGATGTCCAGCGTTGCATTTCAATCACGAACAATAAATTTGACAATCTCTTCTTCAAATTAAAATTGTCAATAATTGTTCTATTGGTGTTAATGTTGAAAGTGTTAATGTTGTGTGAACAAGTTGGTTGGTTGGTTATATTGCTTGGTTCTTGTGGCACTAGAACTGATTTATGACTTCCTGAGGAGTTCGGCTCTCGTTTCAATGCACACAGCTCTGATAGACTCTTTGATTTGTCTGGTTCGACTCATTTCTGCTACAGAGCTCAGAGTTCTCCTCTAATATGAGACTGAGTTCTCTTTTTTTTTTTTTAGAGCGCTCCAGTTTTGTCTCCATAGATCAAGTTGATGACTCTCAATCATACTGTTTTGAGATGCAACATTGCATCTATGAGCTGCTCTATGAGTGCCACGAGAGCCCCTCCTTAGAACAATGTTTGAAAATATATTCTATTGTAAGTGTGCACGTGAAGTCTTTGCACACTTTCTGAAATCCACAATATGGTAGTTTCCCACACTAGTATTCTGCATTATTTCTAAAATCCTATATGGTGAGGGCTTTGTGCGGTTGCTTCATGCCCTTTCTTGAATTGGTAAAAGCCCTGTTCATCTTGGGTGCCACTCTATCTATGTATCCTTGGATACCTATCTAAACAGGGTGTTGCTACTAGAAAACTGTTGAGACAGGTCTTTCAGCAAGCTTATGCGTAAGATAGCAGTAGCCCCTGTGTGACAGGCAAGACTTGGTAGAAAATGTTAGGTTCTTTGCCGTATCCCTTTAAAGGAATCTTTCCTGATTCCAAGCCTTCAGCTCTACCCCGAGCCAAGGCCCTAACAATTAAGTTGGGTATGTAGTTTAGGCCTTTGGCCATAAGGTGTACTGTCACAGACATCGTCTAAACCGTCTAAACATCCCAGGGGCAACTCCGTGGACATGGTAGAGTTGGTACTTAGTGCTCGCCATGATTCTGGCCTGCACTCCCCTCAGCATGGCGACATGGGTATACTGTTCCCCATAGCGGCCCCTGAAGGACACAGTTTGAAGTTCCCATGAAAGGGAACGTCTCAGGTTATGAATGTAACCATGGTCCCCTGAGTAGGAAATGAGACACTGCGTCCTCTAGCGTGTTCTCCCGGTGCCTGTTTGTAGTCAATGTATGCTTCAGACACAGGTCACGATGAGGTTTTCCCCATAGCGGCCCCTAGAGGACACAGTGTCTTGTTCCCTACTCAGAGAACCATGGTTACATTCTAACCTGAGACATTTTATATCTCATTACATTTTTAAATGTAATTTATTTCCTTAAGGGACAAAGCTGTATTTTCAGCAGTCGTTACTCCCATTTTCAATGTTACATTCCTTAAAATTATTATTATCTAGATTAATACTTACAAAATCTTTATTATCAACAATATTCAGAACCTTTGTGCTACTTAAAGGGATAGTTCACCAAAAAAAAATAATTCTGTCTTTAATTACTTACCTATAGTAAATGAGTAATTAATGGCAAATAAAAGTCTTTATTGTCACTTGTAATGCATCCTTGTTGACCCCAATGTTGCTTTTTATGAATTTTTCTGCCAAATGCATAAACGTGAACATAATGAACATTTTAGGTATATATATATATTTAGAAAAAAAGTCACAAAATTGTATTTTGACTTTTTTAAAGAATGCTGCAATCAGTTCAAAAGGGTACGCAACATGCATTGCTGCATAAGGTAACTTTTTGGTTGTGTTGGGTCTGCATGTGGATGCCTTTGAATCATGCTGCACCAAAGCAGTATGCAACTGTACACAAAAATCAAACAGGACATTAGGCTAGCACCAGCCAAAGAATTCAAGAGTTTAATCTACCTTCTGAACCACCCAAGACTTCTGCATAAAGTAATGGTATTGTCAGAAGCTCCCTGACTTAAGAGATCATGAGCCAAACAATTGGAGGTGAGCTCAATTGCCTTGATTACTTCTCTTACTGAGGCTGGCAGATCTAACAGTATTGACCCAGGCTATTACCAACAGCACTTAAACTAAGCCTCTGCTAAAGCAAAGAAAAAAGAATAGGCTGCTCTTTGGTTTCTCTCTTTCTTCTACACTGTCTTCTTCCTTTCATGCTTTGATAACAGCTTTCATCCACCATGCGGCCCGAGCGCTGTGCAATAACACCATCGACTCCAATTTCAGTCAGATGCCTCGTCCCACTGTCCTCACCTTCCTCATAAATTCATAAGCGCGGTGTCAGAATGATCAATACGGTTCGCCACCAGTTAGTCCGTTGTTTCCACACTGAAGATTTGCTCTAAGTAACAATTTTAATATGTAAATGTCAGCTTGGATAGCGTTTTAATAAAGAATCATTGGAGCCGCAGCTCATCACCAGAGGCCTGGGCATCAATCATGTCTGGGAGAGCACAGCCATGACAAATAGCTTAAATCTGCACTGCCGCAAACTCCCCCTATTAGCCAATCAAATGGCTGTGGGGAATGAATGGATGACATAGGAGGGATATCCAAGACTTCTCAACACCAAAAAAAAGAAGGTGTTTTCATTAGAAGGGGTAAAGTGTAGTCTGTGTTCACCACACAGTAAGTAATGAAGTGCAAGAAACAGATTGCAGTCAGGGCAGATACTGTATTTAATAAGAAGTAAAATGACAGAAAGACGGATAGATGGATGTAGCATTCATTAAGTATCATTCAACCAGTGTAATATTAAAAATAAGTGGAAATAAAAACCTGCAAAACATTTCTGCCATCATTTACTTGCCTTCAAGTTTTTCCAAAGCTTTTCAGTTTTTCCTTTTGTTATACTCTGGAAGTCAGTGGTTACCAGCAGCTGTGGTTAACAACATTCGTCAAAATATATGCTTCTGTGCCCAACAGAAGTTCATACAGGTTTCGACCAATATATAACATACTGTAATTCAATAATTACAAAATTTTCATTTTTGGGTGAACTATCCCTTTAAAGGAAAATTCTGTCATTACTCACCTTCATGTTGCCTCTTCTGAATAACAGATCATAAAAACATAATTTGAAGAACAATGGACCCCGTTGACTTTCATTGTATAGGCACAACACCACATTTTGGAAATATCTTCTGTTGTTTCTAGAACAGAGAACAAAAGTCATGCAAGTGGGAAACAACAAAGGAGTGAAATTTAATTTTGGTGTTACTATCAAGACAGTTTGACTAGAGATGCATCTGGAATCTCAGTGTATCTGAGTACGCAATACATTTCATGGGTAACAAATTTATGCCAACAGTTGCATAAAAGTACATGGTTGCACCAGAAGTAGTCATCTGGCTCCTTTATTCCCACAGTTTTATGAATACTATGAATTTGGGTGTATTTTTGACAAACTTTTTTTATATAAGTAGGCATGGGATTTATTGGGATTTATTGGACTGCATTTCTATCCCTCACAGCAACAATAACTGTATCTATTTTAAATAAAATAATAATAATTGTATAAGGCCACTTATGCTACTTTCTTTAGCATCAAGCATGTCCGTATGCAATATAATTTAAATTTTCAAATTCAATACACATAAAAAAAAAAAAAAAAAAAAAAAAAATAGATAATAATAATAAAAAAATTCTAGGTTCTTCAAAGTATCCACCTTTTTCTCTGATTACTGCTTTGCACACTCTTGGCATTCTCTTGATGAGCTTCAAGAGGTAGTCACCTGAAATGGTCTTCCAACAGTCTTGAAGGAGTTCCCCGAGAATCTTGGAACATCCAAGATTGTGTGTTTTCTTTACTTGCTCTGACTGTTAAAGTGGCATATTGTGGTAACACTGGACTGATATAAGATCTAACACATCCTTCTTTGCCCACTAGAGTCTATATGATATACATCCATCACGTCTGTCGTGAGACTGGGAGCGATGATACTGTTAACTTTGATGCTTCTGACAGAGAGGAATGTGACAAACAATGGACTGTTTCCGAGCAATCTGCACAATGTGTATTAGCCCTCAAAAGCTACTGACAGAATCAGGCCTTCATGAGAAGTCACAGAATGTACAGTTTGCTGCATTGTGATCCCTCGATTTCTCCCTGTCTCTCTGAAACCGCCTGGCATTCACCCCACATGCGAGCCACTACAAAAACTGCTTGCCATGCAAGAAAGTTGAAAAGCAAACAATTAACTCCCAGAGCTCTGTTGAACCACTTCGGTACAAGCGTATCAAAACGTCACGGAAGGAGCCGCAGGATTTGTCAGACTTTACAGAGTCAGCGTAGCCCCCGTCGTTCCTCCCTCCCCGTATTGGATGTGTTGAGGACATCCATCTCCCTGACAACAACTTATGCAGGAGATGCTTTATTTCTGCATAACACAAGCAAATGGAGTGCTGCGGGTTTAGGCTAGGTCAGTGTATTGTCATTGTAAAGAGAAATTAATGCTTAAACAACTCTGCAATTACCCACTTGTTTTCCCTACTCTTCCTTTCACAGTCCATCTAAGAAGACGGTTTAGACATATGGTGCTTCGCTTTGAGAAAGAGGCCAAAATCTGCTCACATGTGATTAGCTGAGTTGTAATACGCACATACACATGCAATCGTGCACACTAGTTGCCTCAAGCTATCTAAAATGCTCAAGGCTCTTCGCAAAAAAGAGAAAAGTCTGTAACCTATTTGCAGAGTAAATGCAGTCTATAACAGGTTGGCAGTGAGGAGGTTAAAGAAACTCATCCCGTCAAAAAAGATGAAACTATTCATTGTTCTTCGTCTCCATAAAGAAAGAGCAAAAAATAAAGTTGTTTTTATTCTCTCTCTCTCTGTCACTCAGTCGAGAACCATTGTGATGTAACAAAAAAGCAGCCATGTTCTATGAACTTTTGTTTAAAACAAAAGACAAACAGAGTTAGATTCACGTCTTTTATCGTGCTCTACCTTTTCATTCATCTTTGGGAGAGAGAGAGGGAGGCAGAGTGTCAAAGCGGCGATGTGCTTTGAACTAATCAGGTAGCTGCAGTCTTTTGAATTTGACTTTATTATCCACCAATGTCATTGTTCTTTAAAGGTAGGATCTGATTAAGTCATGTGCCGGCTCAACCACAATCATTAGAGTCCGATAAGAACATTGCTTTCTGACTCTACATTATGTTTAGGCTGTTAAAAATAATTATCCACATTAAAAAAGCCAATCTCTGAGGGTATTGTTAAGAGCATTTGAAGAAATCTCAGGAGTCTAGAACAGCTGAACAATCGGCTGATGCTCATTGCAAATCTACTGTAGCTGTGTGGTTACAAGCATTGCGAAAATAAAAGCTCTTAGCTGCTACATGTTCGGGTGTTTGTTTGTAGAGGGTGTATTGCTGATTGAAGGTTGTGCCTATCTGCCTGACATTCAAAACAATACAGCTGAATTCTATTTGAACTGTGTTACTCACAAAGGCATCTGCATAGTGTTTGTGACATGCCTCACTTGCCCAAGAAAAAGGCTTAAGTTAAAGTGCAGATTGATTGGAATGATGACCGTGTATGTGTAAAATAGCTGTTGGAAAACCGCAATGTTTTTCCGACCAGTGCTTACTCACTTTTCTCAGCATATCTTTCTTTCTGCTGTGAATGAATTGCAATAAAGAAAGAGCTGTGTGGAGAGAGAGAGAAGGAACTGTCAGGTACTGAGGGCTGCACTGTTAGCATTTAGAAACAGAAACCCTCTGTAAGTGTTTTGTTGGCCACTGACCAAACCCTAGCATGCAGATAAAGCCATTTGCAATTGCGGGTTTGACTGAGTTCCTTTGGATGTGACCGTGGGTCAGTGGGTCAATTGTCAGTCAACTAGGCAGCAGAGTTTAGCAATCAATGATTTGGAGAGAAGGTTGTGCCTGTGTGTGTTTACTGTATCAAAGGTTAAAGGATTGGCATGAAAGCAGATGGATGTGATCTGATTAAACCGGATTCCTAGAAGATTCTTTTCCACACATTGCAAGAAGGAGACTAAACCCTCTAAACAAGTATTAGGTCTTAGACACACATCCCCAAAGACAAGCTGGTTAGCACAAAATATATATTTCTCCTTTTAAGCTCAAACAGATAAAAAAAAAAAAAAAAAAAAAAAAAAAAAAAAATAATAATAATAAATATATAACATAAATAAACACATACATAATAATAATAATAATACTATATAATTGGGGTTTATATATATATTTGCCAATAGTTTGGAGGCAATCATTATTTTCTTCTTTTTAAGAAGTTTATGCTTTTATTTAGCAAGGACACATTAAATTTAAAAGTGACAGTTTCTATTTCAAGTAAATTTTTCTTCAGATTTTCTATTCAAAGAAGAATCTTGAGGGGGGAAAAAGTGTGTGTGTGTGTGTGTATATATATATATATCATCTTTTAATAACAACTGCAGTTTAGAACAGATAGTATTGTACAGGTATCACTGGCTTTATATGTTCTCGTATGTTTGCTGATTTTATGCCGTGTTGAAAGCCACTGCATCAGTATCAGCAGCTACAGCCCTTAATTGTGACATTCTGTCTACACTTGAGAAATAGCCTGTGTCCTTTATCTGGCGTGATTATTATTCTGCATCTGGTCCCTCTGAAGTTCCGTGCGACTCTTTGGTGGCATGTGTGTTTATAATGCTTCTGAGTTTCTCTCTAAACCAGCTTAAGCTGCACTTTAATACAGAGAGTCTGGTGACCTCTGACCTCTAGTGTTTGGCTCAGGGCTCTGTTCTCTCTCACTCTTATTCTTTCTGTCCCACCATCCCTGTCTTGTCTTCTGCCTGTGTGCATGAGAGAAAACAATTAAATCCCTTTTAAGCTACCGTGTGTGCTAGAAAGACATGTTAATAAGTCTTATAGTAAAGTGCCTATAGGTTTGTGTAAGAAAAAAAAAAAAACACTTTGGGTCCATACAGCATAGATGAACCTGGGTTTAAATTATGTCTTCTCCATTAACACATACATTTACACACACCAAACCACCACCCCACCCAGCAAAGAGCCAGAGTGCTTTAGTGTATGTATGTAGAACAAAAATGTATCAATAGATCTGAGAGGATTTATCAGCTAAAGCCATAGAGCCTGTGATTTAGAAGTCCCATTGAGAGAGTAGTGATACATTTTAAGCCTTTTTTTTTTTTTTTTTTTTTTTTTGTTATGTATAACTGCAATCAAGGTTTTATCACTCATTCATAGCAATTTTAAAATGAATTGTGAGCAACACCCTTGTAGGCAACCCAAAGAAGAAAATGGTCATTTTGGTAAATGGAAAAATTTATTTTCATGTTAAAACCACTTCATACGCTTTATTAATTTTGTATTTAGTAAAAAATAAAAAATAAAAATAAATAATTGATAAATAATTAAAATAAATAAAGACTTTTCAAATTCACAATTCCACTTCACCTTTATTATTATCCAATAAGTTGCTTGTCATTAGGGGATCAACCCATAGCCTATGTGATATAGATTAATTCATATACTGTATGACGGTCCTTTGCAGCATGAAGTGTAAACCAATCAGGAGTTTATCACCTGCAATATGTTAAAACATATGAAACTTGCAAAAGTTACTTCATTCAAGTAAAAAAAAAAAAAAAAAAAAAAAAAAAAATATATATATATATATATATATATATATATATATATAACCCTACAGATATTCACAGATTTCAACTTGCATAATTTCTTGAGATCCTAAATATTAAATAATCATCTCCAGCATAAACTTAATGTATTTATACCTAATATTCTCCATGTTTCAGTTTTGTAGTGTTATCCTTTATTCTACATGCATTTGTTTCAAATGCCTTACATTATAAGACAAATGACTACCTTAAAAGAAAACTACTGCCCAAGTTGGATCTAAAATAGCATTTTACATATATTTTAAGAGTATTTGCCTATAGATAGATAGATAGATAGATAGATAGATAGATAGTCATGGATAAATTGTCACAGAGGAGATAGAGAGAAGGTCTTTCGAATAGAGGGAGAGAGACATCACAGACAATTAGCAGTAATGCGTGGAGGCGGAGCAGGGAGGTGCTTGGCGGGGTTCACTGAGTGTGACGACCCCCATCAATTAAACCTGCTCAGGCTGGACTGCCACTGAGACACACATACTCATCCACACATACGCATATCGGCAGGCTACTATTAACCAGAACTGAACAACAGCGCTCTGCTAATTAGCGAGTGGTCCTGGGTGGAACAGATGGACAGGGTTAACACAAACATAAAAGTTTTTTTTACAAAACTCATATCAAAAGACTCATAACCTGCAGTTGTGCAGAGAAGGCACGGTCAGCCACTGATATGGAGGTCCTCCATCTGTTTATGTGTTGGTGTGTGTGTATCAATGTATGACTTCACAGTGCTTTATATAGCCGGAATAAGGCTGAAGGCAGTCGATACACTCCAAATAAGATGTGAGGAGGAATCACTGGATCAGGATTGAGAGGATTTTAAAGGGGGATCTGAATCAGTATTGAGTGCATGAGGACATAAGGATGCTTAAGGACGACATGTCCTCATGGCATGACTAGCATGAAATTTCGGATAAGCGGGAAGAGCTGTTCTGAGCCCCCTGTGTGGGCCATCCAAGACTTTTTAATGATTTTATTTGTCACCCATATGTTTATTCTGCCAACGTGGCCTGAAGGGCTTCACTCTTAAATCGTCCTTCTGAAAGGGAACGAATCAGACGGCTGAAAGTCTACGATGCTAATTAGGGATTTCTCAAGAAAATGGCCACGCCATGCGCAGCAAAACCATCTGTTTATTAGATCACAGCGCAATCTCTTTTAGTAAAGGAAACTATCATTCGTGCCTAAAGAGAGAGATTCATTCTGACTAAATACCTCTCCTCTGTGCCATTTACAAACTAAAATTATGCCTTTGTAGGGCATTAATCTGTGTTAGCAAATTTGAACATCATGGAACTATGTACCGTTTATAACTGAAATTAGAATTCCTTTTAAATTCTAGTTCAGTCTCTAAACTTGAAATGAATGTGAGGCAGCAAGCAGGATCTGAGTGTCAGTTTCAAGGAAGCAAAATTAAAACAGAACACAATTCTGAAAGAAATACACCCAACTGCTGAAATTGTTTGTTTTTTGAGTTACCCTTTAACATGCTATTCACCCAACATATGGAGCATTTCCAGAATCATTAGATAATGTCAATAATCAATGTTTGAAATGTCATCTAATACATCAGCCATCTATAACCTTTCAGGTTTCACTTTATTTTAATTGTCCCTTTAACACATTCCGTTGACTTTAAGTTACATCGCACCTACACATCCATTAAATTTTATTAGTATGTCAGTAGTGAATTAGTAGACTGGTAGGGTTGACATGTATTTGTAGAGTTACTTATATTGAGTAGAATGTCTGTTAGGAGACAATTACAATACAAAGTTACAGACTTTGCCCCTTCTAATGAAAACAATACAGAGCAGATATAAAGCAGGCAGTCTACTAATACTCTAATGATGTTTACAATTAATTGACATTTGTGCAATGTTACATAAGCCCCTTTCAAACTGCCATTCCGGAAAATACACGGGTAATGTGTCCCGTCAATTGTTCCCGGGTCACTAGATTTAGCTCCTTTCATGCTGCCAGTGATTACCGCATATATGTGCGTGCGTTCACACACAACCCGTAAAGGTCTCGTAATGACATGTAACATCAGGATGTGACGTGTAATGTATTTGTCGAAAACACTAGGTACATTAACTTTCACTTAAGCTGGCGAACGATCTCAGATTCAGCACAGATAGTGAAGAGCTAACTGATCTCTGCTTCATTACAGTTTATACATATCTTTTCGTCGCGAATGTTGATCTGTCTTCAAAACACCTTTTTAAAAGAGTCGCACAATAACGTGTGTCATCACTACCACACACCCTTTACGGCATTAGTTCTGGCTTTTGTTCACACAGAGCTTGCTCTGGGACTGAAGCCGACAATGTTACTAGGTCCCCAACCCGGGATCGGTCCCAGAATCAATCCTGGGATGTATTTGCATTCACACAGAAGGCGTGAGTGTGAAAGGGGCTTTAGTGTTAACAGAATGTCCTAAAGGGAAAATCAAAATAGTGTTACCAAATTTCATTACAGTGATCACAGTGTGTGTGTGTGTGTGTGTGTGTGTGTGTGGCCAATTCAAAGCAAATTTAAAATTATGACTTGCAAAGTTATAAGTACACTATAGATATTTAGGGTTATATGAAAAATCATATTGAAAATATGTTAAGCTTATAACCGAGTCCAAATAAAAGTATTTGAAAAGTTTATTTCATTCACAATATTGTTTGAATAGGCTTCCCTTGGTTGTGTACGGTTAATAAGAGTTGTTTTTTGTGAATAATCTTTTATGAGCCTGCAGATATTATATCATTAATCTGCAGCCAAGCTCAGTGTAGTATTGATATGGCTGATGTTTTGTTTGTGTGCGGTGGTCTTGTTTTGACCTCCCACAGCTTGTCTGGCCATCAGGTTGATCTGCCAAGGGTTTGGCTTGGTCCATTAATCATTGATGGCTTAGGTCAGATGGCTTCAGGCCCCTTTCATTGTGTTTGAGTGGGTTTGTCGGCGCGAGGGAGAGAGGATGGGAAGGTGTGCCAGTGACAAACAATAGGAGGTGTGTGTGTGTATGTGGGCTTGTGTGTCTTTGAGCATATGTGGCAATCAGTGTCATGTGGAACAAAACCTCTGGGGGACTGAGACCACAGGACGTCTCAAGGGAAATTTTACCTTACTTTCAGAACTAACTGTGTTTATTACAGAGTGACAGAGAAATGCAGACAGAGGTATGTCACTAAGTCCTGACTGTGTGTAAACAGTTATTATGGGTCAATAGGATCGCTAATGTCAGCCCAGGGGAAATTTGGGTAAATAGATGAAGGATTAAACATTTAGACCACTTTAATTTCAAGACACCAAATAAAATACTTTACCAAACTAAGAATAATGTTTTAAAAGAGGCCCAAGTGTAATAACATTTTCTACTGTTAATATGCTTATGTAGTTTTCAGCATATAGTCATTTATGTTGTATTTTGTATATAAGTGCATGATATCACCATACTTCAGCCTCCTGCTATTTTGTGAGCCCATTATTTGTGATAAGCAGTTTACATTTAATCATTTAGCAGATGCTTTTATCCAAAGCAACTTACAAATGAGACACATCACAAGCAATTCATCATACAAGTGCCAACAATATTCACAAGAATGACAAGTTACACGAACAAGCTGTAGGGTAGAACAGAAGCAGAATTCAAAGAAAGATTCAAAAAGTATCAAATATCCATAATAATGATCATTCTGATTGTTTAATAAATAAATAAATAAACAAACAAACCTGCAGCTGCAGTCAGAGTGCTGCTGTTTGCTTAAAGGGATAGATGAAAATTCTGTTATTAATTACTCACCATCATGCCGTTCCAAACCCATAATACCTTTGTTCATCTTCAGAACACAAATTATGATATTTTTGATGAAAACCGAGAGCTTTCTGGTCCTGCATAGACAGCAACTCAGTGTTCAAGGCCCAGAAACATAGTAAAGACATCATTAAAATAGTCCATGTGACATTAGCGGTTCAACTGCAATGTTATGAAGCTATGAGAAAACGTATTGCGCATAGAGAAAAAAAGGAAAATAAAATACGGCATTTTTTTTAAACAATTGTTTCTCTTCCATGTCTTCGACACACATTGACAAGAGTACAACGTATGTGTTTGCATTCATCTGCTTGCAAACCTGTCTATCAGTGGTTAATTTGCTCACACAGTTATCATTTTAAATTAATTTAATAACTATGGCACAAGACACCTTTACACCCCGAAAAACAACTATTCATGTTAATATTTATTTAATAAAAGAAAGTAGCCATTCAAGACCTTGCTATATTGTGAATGCACAATGAATCACGTTGTCACGATTATCAGCTGGAGTGCCTATGAACTCCTATAGAGGGACTCCACTCAGGACTCTGGCATCTTGTATTTCCATTTCCAACTCCATTCCCCAGAATCCCATGCTTAGGACCAATCGCCACCAGGTGTTCCCCATTACCACTCCCCTATATAAACTGTGTTTGGGCTGTCATCAAGTGTTAAGTCTTGTTCTAGTTCTGTCTGGCATTTCCGAGTGGTTTCCTAGTGTTTGTTCCTTCTGTGTTTGACTTTGGATTGTTTATACTGACCAGTAGCGTAGCCAGAAAAGAGACTCTGGGTGTGCATATGAAAATCTGGGTGTGTCACATTTATTGTCAGATTACTGTGCAAAATTATGGGATAGTATTTTTGTCGCACTGCTTCCGTCCAACCATACTCCTAGTGGTAATTTGCAGGATGTGTCAAAATGTAGTTAATTATTAAATGTAATAATTTTCTTCCAAATACGATAATTTTGAACTTCTGGTATGAAACTTGGACATTTCCAATCTGGCAATACTGTCTGTTGATGTTGGGCCCGGGGAGGGAGAAATATCCTCATCAGGTGTAACTTTAAGGCCTTGTGTCCGGCTGTCCATCAATCCAAGGTTTTTTGCTAAAAAAAATAAGAAAGGAGCTCTGCAAAATATTGCTAGCTAGCAATGTGCAATCAAAAATTATCTGTTTATATCATAGACTGCTGGGGTCACAGTCATCTGCTGTTTGCTGATTGGCTGGCAGTCCAAATGGCGGCAGATATATTTTAACAAAAATAATTTAAAATGTAAATTACATTTTAACATTTTTAGCATTATAGCACCATATATTGGATTCTTATTTCTGTGCCCCTGACAGTATGATTTAGAATGTTCATTGACGTCACAGAACTGCCAGATTCAAACAGCTTTCACGCCAGAGACGGACGCGCTCAGCGCTTGTCATATATCACAATTAATATACAGTGTTTTCAACCACATAATGTTTATGTTAGGTTTCATACATTTAAATATACATAATCACTAGTAAAACAATACATTGACAGTTTGTAAAATACACACTGATGTCTATGGAAGCAGCAAAAAATATCTAATCAAATGTAATTTGCCGACGTGTTTTATTCATATATCAGACAGACATAGCAGAACAATGAAGCTTACTCTATTCTTCGTCCAGTTCAACAGCCACTTACTTTCATGTATTTTGGGGGAAACTGGGAATTCAAGTGCTGTACGTTAAATCCGCCTGACAGGACTCTGAACTGCAGGGCTCATCTCGTTATAGATCAAGATAATTTCTAAAGGTTTTTAAATGAAGAATCGGAATATCAGCTAGTTGACACTGTAAGCAAGTTTGTGTATATATTTTAATAAAAAATGAAAAACTAAAAACGTATAGTGATACATATGTTAGTGGCTGCGGTATGTCATGTGACAATTATGACGCGTCGCAATGGAAACGTGAAAGTAATTTACGCGTAAAAGGGTTATTTAAAATATATATATATATATATATATATATATTCCAAGTAAACAACAATAGCCCAAGTTTAGTAAACATTTTGTATTGAGACTATAAAAAATTTTTCTGCATCTATTTTTAGGTGTGCCAGCTGCCACTGTGGGTGGCACAGGCACACCCTGGCACACCCGTGGCTACGCCACTGATACTGACTGTGATTCTCTGCTGCCTGCCCCGACCTTTGCTTGTTACGGTTTCTGATTTTGGATATCCCCTGACATACCTTACACTGTCCTTTGATCATTGCCTGTTTGACCATTCTTAATAAACTACTGCATTTGGATCCAAACGTCTCTGAATCCATGTTACACACGTCATGTTGTACCTTACAGCTTGCTTAAGGAAAATCACAGAATGTCTAATAACTAATAACAAACAACTGTATGTTTTCATGATAGCCTTGTGTTGCAGAAGTCCGGTCTGAGAGTCATTTCTGGCCACTTAAATGTATTGTTTAAATAACTATGACCTCCACTATATTATGGGGCGATAGGCAAACAATCAGCAAACACATGATCTGATTTTAAATAAGTCAGTCTACGTGTGAGTGTTTACAAAAGCTACCAGGCAGACTCTCTCTCTCTCAGAAAAAAAAAAAAAAAACGGAGATGGCTGTCTGATAAACTCTATGGGCCATTATCCTACCACTGACTGAACAAACACAAGCCTCTAAGCGTGACTTGTGTGTCCTTGTGTGTGTGTGTTGCTTCCGATTGCCTGTGCGCAGCTCATATCAGTAAGTCCACCCTGCTGACGCTTTGTCAATAAAACGAGAGAGAAAAGTCACTCTACCCTTTGCCACCAGCACAATCACCACTTGACCTGACGCAGAAGAATTGTCAGCTACAAAAGCACCACATACACACACACTCACAGCTCCTGGACAGGCACTCAGAGTTACACACACATACATGTCCCCGAGGCACGGCAATATTCCCCAGCACACACAAACAAGCACGTATCTGACAAACACAGCCTTATAATCCATGTAGAACAGAAAACAAGTCTGAAATAGACAACACACACTGTGAGTGTCCAGAAGGGTCCATGGCTCCAGAGTTAAACAAGTCGAAAAGCAGCTAGCACACACCAGAGAGAAAGGGGGTAACTTAACAGGGCCAAACTCACTCCAGAAGACAGCAGGAGCAAACTGTCACCATACAGTCGTTATAGTGGATACACCTGTCTTACTATCTTTAGCCATATGTTGTACATCACCCTTATGTAGATTAACACATGCACACACACACTAGGAGCTTTCCAACTAGATGATTAGTCCTGTGACTAGTTGTTGACTAGATTTGAATGCCCCAGTAGTCATTTGACTTTATTTGCACTGGCAACAGCAAGAGGAAATATATTGCACTCCCAAAATATGTCCCAGTGTATTTCCACGTTATTATGTTTTATGATCATGAAGCCGTTTTCACAGAAAAGGTTTGGTATTTTTGGTTGGATAGTTGATATTTTGTTAGCCCTATAATTGCTGTAAGCTTCAATAAGTTGTAAGAGTGGTCCATTTGTTAACATTAGTAAACTATTAAACAACTTACACTACTTCTAAAACATTTATTAATCTTAGTTAATGTTAATTTAAACTTTTACTAACAAATTCTTAAAATCATAAGTTGTGTCTGTTTTAACTGACAACGACTAGTTGTATTATTATTAACAAATACTGTAACAAATGTATTGCTAACTGGTAATGCATTAACTAACATTAATTAATAGTTTTTTTCCAGTATTTTTATGAATCCGTTTGCAGCACACTCTTTCTTTTTATGTTGACCCATCGATTTAGTTAATTATTTAGTAAGGAAGGCCTACACACTTTAGAAGGCCTTAAGCATAAACATCTGTCTTCTGTCCGGCTGATGATTAATATAAAATAAAGCATTGAAAGAAGATATGTCAATGTTATCACGAAATTCAAACAATGAAATGTCATCTTGAAGCTTTTTTAATGAGGTGTGAAAAATCGCTGTAGTCGCAGTGTGCATCTGACATTACATATACCTCAGGAAAGTGTCATTAGATTGTTATTTAGCTGCAAAGAACTTAGAAGTTAAAATTATAAAAAAATAAAAATAAAAAATAAAAAATCTATTTTAAACTCTATTATGTAGGCTACTTGATGCAGAGTCAAAAAATAAAGTCCTGTGTCTGATAAAGCTTGACGTTTTTTTAACCCAGTGAAATATGAAGCTAATGGTTTCTCATTCTCAGCAATGAGGGTACACTGGCAATGTCGCTATAAATGACGCACAGGGCTCCTACCCAAGCAGCATTATATAACACCTTGGGAGTAAAAATAGGTTGTCTGTGTACACATTTGACAGAGTCACATATATTTTAACAGTATGCAGCAAGGTGGCTTTCGCTAAACGATTGAATCATCTTGCACACGTAAAGAATCACAATAGCAGGCACACACAATAGTCTGATCCAAGCTGGAGTCAAACCCACACACAGCACAAACACACACATAATAATTCACATCACCGCTAGTGTGTGTGTTGAAAGCATAAGCACAAGTTTTGAGACGAGATGCTTGTAGCCGGGAAATAAATCTTTAACATGGTATCCGCACTCTACGCTGTGGCCAATTCCCACTCAGCCAGCAGCAGTGCAGAACAAAGGCAGAGTCACATTAATGCATTTTTGATGAGCCTGTATCTGCACTGCTATCTCCAGCCTGCCCGTGAATGTGTGTTTAGACGCAGGCTGTCCTGCAGCTGCGCATATCAGAAGAGTACAACAAACTATTGGATTACTTTGGCCTCGTAATTCCATATGGACAGTGGGAGAGCTGGGATAGGGACGCATAATCTGGGACACAGTCTTAATCCTTCTTCTTACATGAACCAGCCTGTTATCCTGGCTTTACCAAATAAGAGTTGACTTTTCAATTTGCAAAAGGACCATGTTTTATTATCTCATAAAGAAGGTGGAACTGGTTTTAACATGGCTCACGTTTACTTGCTTCAGATGGTTTTACATGTGTTTTGGTACAAAAAAAAAAGACAAAAAAAAAACTATATATATAAAAAAAATATATATCATAACTATATATATAAAAAAATATATATATATAATGTGTGTGTGTATCACAATTCTCAAAATAATATCGAACCATTAGGTATGACATTGACAGTTCAATATGTTTTTTTTTTTTGTTTTTTTTTTTGCATTTAAATAATTTTTATGTTTTATTTCCCTCATAAATGGCTGTGAGTGTGCCAATGAGTTCACATGCTGAGATAAGGAAATGTAACGCACACACACACACCTTGCAATAATAAGTGTTTCTAAACCTCAGGTGCAATAAAAGAGAACATTATAACTTGTTTTTACTTCACAACATTAGTTGAGTATGAACTAAGTTCAAATAACTTCCTTTTGTGATCTGCTTCTTATCACAGAATGAGGCAGAAATTATATTATATACTGTAATAAAGACTATGCCTATTATGAATGATTAACAAATATACCTTTTAATCTTTATGGAAATACGCGATGGCTTGAAAAACAAAGATAATCCATATATTGTTCCAGGCAAGTGTGTATTGTTCTTACATTTCATTATTCAATACATTTAACATCATATCTTCTTTTTTTTTCAGTTACAGCAAAAGTGATGCCTTTATCCATATAAGGGACTTAGGGGAATGCCATCAGCTCTATCACTTTGGTGATGCATATGTGGAGTAAAATTTGAAAAAGAATTCCTCTGTCAAAAGATATTTTAAGTAGACATATAATAATCCACACTTTTTTCCAGTGTACAGAAGCTTACAGAAATGTTGTTAATTTGATGCAAAAAGCACTGATGTGCCAAGACATCAGAACCAAGCCGGACCAAAAACCAAGATTATAAAAACTGAGGTATGTATTGAACTGTGGGCTAACTGTATTGTTGAATTCCTATTCCCAACAGTGCTTCTATTTAGCATATCTGCTCTTTACAGTATTATTAGTTTTGTGCGTGAGCAAACATAGTCCTCATTTACCTCTTCAAATTCAGATGAATGTTACACAGATCAAAATCTGCGCACAACAATTTAAGTCCACTCATGAGGTGACTGACGAAATGGTTTGATCTTACAGTCTGTAAATGGCTATAACAAGGGCCTGAGTTTGACTCAGTAGCTCTGGAACTGGCATTTAATTTTGAGCACAGTATGGATGAATGATGAAACCAGTCTGACAGGAGTCCTAAGCGCTTCTAGACAGACAGGAGATGATTTATAATAGGCTACACTGTCTCAAATGTTCAAACGTATTTTGTATTTCTGCTTGATTCTGACTGCAAAATGTGTAAATTAAAATCCACAGTTGTAATCTTTTCTAAATAACACTATTGTACTTAATGACGGATTTGTGTGTTTTAGATGATGCTCTTATGTGGCAGTAATAATCTAAATGGCATGTGTGTTATTTACCGTCAGATTATGTGCAAACAGTTTTAAATTTGCTTAATGTTGAAAAAAATATATATATTAAGGTATTATATTGTACACTTGGATCTAATGTGATACTTGTACTGAGAAGTTTGAAAAAATACGTCCTTATGCTTTAAAAAATACAAATATGCATATGAGGATTGTGAGAGGGGAAATGATCTGTTTCTGAAAAGTAGGCTACACTGGGTTTATCACAGATTATCTGTCAGCGTAATTGTTCATTCATATTAAACAGAACATGACAACATCACTAAATTACCCTGAAAGAAAAACATCATTTACTCTTATGAGGAGTCCCAAAGTGCTTTCTGCCTATTTATGCACACTAATTCCAAGCAAGAAAACTAGCAGAGATGTCACAAAACACACAAAAAATGTTGTAAACAATTAGCAGAACAATGTTTCATGATGCAATTTGCATATCACACAACCTAACTGAGGAGGAGCGGCATTTTGGCATGCCAAATGAAGTTCACATGCGCGCACACACACCTGTCACACGCTAATTGGCTGGTTTCTAAAGTGTGTATGGCTCTCTGCATCACAGTGGTGTGTGTGGGTGTTTGACTGAATGTGTTGTTTGGATTTGTAACCCTTATGTAGCAGTGACTGGTTCGCCAGTTTCAATTTACACCCCCTGTGCTAACGGGGTAAACCCCGAGGGAGACCTCGCCATCCTCTTCTGCTCCCTCTCTTCCTCCACAGCTCCCTTCTCTCTCATCTTGTTTTTGACAATAATCTCCCAGTTGTGTGTCGGAAGTGGAGAGGAAGAAGCATTTTGTCACAAGTGCTTGGTGCGGTGGAGTGGCCATGTTTTATTTACTCTATGGTGAGTGGGGATGCTTTTCATGCACAATTGGCTCGCAGCCAATAGCGGAGCGACCGTAACCACGGTGACACTGACAGATGTAAAAATCAGTCTCAAGAATATGTTTGTTTATTGATGTCATTGGCTTGCCTCTCGTCATCCCTTACTGACAGTTCCTGTGCAAAAGAGATGCTTGGAGTGTGAGATGCTCTCTTGAGTGTGACAGACAAACAAGGACAAAGAGGGAATTGTCATTAATGTCAAAATGTTTGATTTGGATGCTTATTTCTCAGGTGATCTAAGCACCTCTGAAACTCCCAACAAAATCTGAAAATTGAAAAACCTAATTCAGATTTTTTTAAGAGCTTTTTAGAGCTACTTGCTCATCACTAGTCATTGTTGAACATTCAGAGATAAAAAATAAATAAATAAATAAATAAAAAAAATACAGCACACACAAACACCCAACATATTTTTTTTTTTTTTTTATAAAATCAGAATTTTGAGATATCGGTAGTGAAATTAAAATCTGTAGTAATCTGTAACTCGCAATTCTAAAAAAAAAAAAAAAAAAAGTAATAATACAGTTTTTCTCAGTCACTTTGGTGCATTTTTCAAAACAGAAATGAAATTTTCAAAACTACTTGTACAACCTCCACATCATCTAGTCATTAATACACATCATAAAACCAGTTTCTCATTCTTTTGAACAAGTTGCGATTGCTATTGTACATTCATGCAATTGATTACGCACATTTATCTGCGGTTTCCTACATTATCAGTTGCTAATGTCATGTTGCTCAAAATGTATTATACAGTTTTCTGTGCAATAGTCTTACCCCCCAAAACATCTAGTCTTTAGTTCATCGTATAAGTCATTAAATGCAAAATGGTTAATCTAGTTGTCATAAACTGCCAAGCACACTTTTTATTTGTATTTTTACACACTATTATTAGATGTTTTGTCAATTTGGCATGAATTGTGCAAGTGAATCTTTACTAATGAAGAGAATGTATATGATAAACCAATGATAAACCATTTCTCTGAAATAGCTCAAAGGTTCATCTCATGAATCTTCAGTAGGAAAGCTTATACTGTATAGACAAAGGACAACACAAGAGTTACAAATTCTGAAAATGGAATTATTTTCATCTTTGTTCCCATATTTCCTTTTCTATATCACAATGGCATTGTAAAAGTATTTTTTATTTTTTTTATTTTTTTGGTCAGACCACTAGTAAAAGTGTAACTGGGAATTCTATCCAGTCTCTTTCAATCAACATCCCACAAACAGTAATGTGTAAATGTGTAGTTTTGAAATGGATATATGGCATACATAAGCATATGGCATACTGTTCAATACAGTAGTTTACATCAGAACATCCCTCCACTGTTAAATTGACAACATGACTAAGCAATTTGACTGTCTTATCCGTAAACTATGACACAAGGACTTGTCATTCTGATGGCACTGACATGTTCATTGACACAGATATTTATTTTTGAGAGATGAACTAAGGATTTTGAGCAAGAGACTGGCTTTTGCAGGTCATCCATTGTGTTTTGATATTTGTACGAGTTGTTTTGAGAAATGCACTTACTGTTTTGCAAATCTCAAGAATGATTAGAGAAATGTACCAAAGCGACTGAGAAAAACTGTAATAATTTGCGTATTTGATAAAGAGCCAGAATTGTGAGATATAAACACAAATGAAAGGATATGTTAAGAAATGTGAAACAATAGCAGAAACAAACAAATAAACAAATAATAAATTACATAACTGTGAGATGTAAAGTCAGAATTCTGAGATTTATAAATATTTATTTATTTATTTTTGGGAGAACAGATTGGCACAAGTGCATTTGCTATGTAGTGCTGGTTATGAAAATGATAACTCTGTCGGGCTAAAACGTATGATAGGCCACGAAGTGTCAGAATTGTGAAATATACTGTAAACTTGTGAGATGTAAACCTGGATTTGGAAGAAAAAAGAAAAAAAAAAGTTGTGAGTTTAGAAAAAAGTCCAAATTGTGAGTTAATATCTTGCAATTCTAAGTTAACATTGTACAATTTGGACTTTGCATCTCAATGTTATGAAATAATAATAATAATAATAATAATAATAATAATAATAATAATAATAATAATAATAATAATAAACTCTTCTGATATGTTTGTCTGTTTGTTTGTTTGATTGATTGATTTTATTTTCAAAAGCAGGCTTTCATAATAAAGTTATTCTCTTCACATATCTTAAAATGAAAGAGAACATTAGATCAAGGGGTTTCAATTGATTATGTAATTTACATTTACTTATATTTAAACATAAATCTTCAATACAACCCTCTAGGTTAAAAACCCTAGTGTTAGATGGAAAGTTTCCAGACGAAATGCAAGAGAGAGATTAAGAAGCCACCCAGTACCACTGACCCCTCTGCGACCCAAGCAGACCCGGACCTCCTCCGCCTACAGTGAGGGTCTTGATCACAGCTAACAACAAGCCTCTGTTTAAACACACTGAAATCCTTTCTGTCTGTCCATATGACTTGCTTATTAGCTTAACTAGGTCCTGTGACCCCTTTTCTTACACAAATAGACACACCAGAGAAGATTCAATCCCATCTGCCCAGGCCAACACAGGAAATCTGATAGTCTCTGTTAATATGTCATATCCTTCATATGACTATAATATGACTATAATTTCATTTCCTCTGATTAATTTCTGGTCATAAAATTGCCATATGAGATGAAGTTACGGTAGTTTATTCTCTAATGCAGACTTTGCAGCAGATCTCTAACTGGAGTGTGAAGACTGTTTGGGTGGGTTTTTACAAGATTTTCAGCTTTTAAAACATACTTAATAATGGTAATCCAGGCAATAATTATTGCCTCTCATTTAGCCTGAGTCATTATTAGTTAAGAAGCAATTAATCTCATTAATTAGAGCTGGATGTATGAAGATCAAAACTGACAGCTGTATTTGAAATAGCTTTGATCCATTTGGCTGTTTGTTTCACATTGTATTGTTTAAAGGGGTCATCGGATGCTACACGCACTTTTACAATTGATTTCAACTGAAATGTGTGTTGGCAGTGTGTGTACACAAACACCCTATATTGATAATAGTCCACCACATTTTTTTTTTAAATGTATTATTATTTATTTATTTTTTATCTACAAAAATCTTTACCTCTTTCTCATATCCGAGCCTATCTCAGATGCATGTCTTTGTGACGTCACACAGACAGACCCCTCCCATTGTAGCTTGATTGACAGCAGCGTTTCAGCACAGACTGGACTGATGTCTTACCTTAGACCCGTCCTGTGTGAGCTGTCATCAGTCCACTAATGTTTTGATGTTGTTTTCTACCTAAATGTGTCTAAATGTTTTCTACCTAAATCTTTGCACAAATCATTTGTGATCCAGATTCACCAAGAGGAGTATAAAGTCCTAAAGAATCATATTAAATTATGGAAACTGGGCATCTGATGACCCCAGTAAGTACACAGTAAAAAAAGTAAAATAAATAAATAAAAACTTAAATTGTCTTCTGTTCTTTCATAAGCACCACAACAAGAAAACCTGTAAGTAATCATTGATGGATTACAGAGGAATTTAATCAAATGAACCATGACCTCATAAAAATATTACCTCTAAAATCACTTTACATTTAGGCTACCTCCAAAAACAGAAAGGAAATAAGGGAAGCTTTTTAGTCTTATTGTAGCTGAACTGATGTGTGTTTGTGTGTGTATGGTGAGACTAGCAATTATTTCTCAGTAAACTTGGGTTGAGACAGTAAATTATGATTTTCTATGCGGATACAAATTCTTCATTTCTCTCTGTCAACCCACACACCTGAGTCCCAGTGAGAGAGCCCTGTAGGCACACACACACACACACACACACACACACACACACACACACACACACAGGAGAAGTATATCCCAGACTAAAAGTGTTTTGCTGGAGGTCATGAAATGCACGGTACGGCAGCTTGCTTTCCCTGAGGTGGCTTCAAAGACGTCAGCGTGGATGTTTTTGAGGATTGGATTTTCACTCCCCAGTTATTAAGTAGGTTGACATCAGGGAAGGTTCGTTAATGACTGTGTCTCATTCAAGACAAGGAGATGTGGAAGTACATGAGGACAAAACAGAAACCTTTGCCGTGTCATTTCACAACACACTTTAATGCACTAGGAAGTTCTCTAACAACCTCCGAATCAGATACACCCCCAAATTCCTCCTCCCTCACCTAATTTATGCTTGAATAAAACAAGCGAATCATCATCCTTGTTATTTAATTCCTCTGTGACCAAGCTGGATGACAGGTTCGAGCACAACAAAGGCTTTGCCACATCTAAAACAAAGGATAAAAAAACTCATCAGAGAAAAGAGAGAAAAACATGCTCACAATTCATTAAAGGTTAAAAACAAATCAGAAAAGCCAATGACGTGGGATTTTAATTTGTCATCATGGCACTTTTTTTTTTTTTTTGTGGAAATTATATAGTTGGTCTTGCACTGAATTAAAACATTCAGATGTTTCTCCACAACTTTATCACCTTTAATAGATAGATAGATAGATAGATAGATAGATAGATAGATAGATAGATAGATAGATAGATAGATAGATAGATAGATAGATAGATAGATAGATAGATAGACCCAATTTCATGTATTCCAATTTCTATTTCTATTGTTGTTTTAAGAAGGTTAAAGTTGTGTTCAAGTGGTCAGAATGACGTCATATGCAGAGACAGATCATTATCACATGCCAACCACCTGAAATTGGAGCTGGGTTTCGTCTCAAGGGGCTGGTGGTAAGCTGTCAATCAGCCTGTTCTCAGACGCCCTGTATGATACATCATAGCCACTGGACGGCCCATCAAACAGATGGACAGCTTGTCATTATGATGACATGGTATTGAGAATGAGGACATGCAAAGATGTCGTAAAGTCACTGATGAGGGTGTCAACATGGGCTATTTTATTGTATCGCACTGCATATGGGAGCGCTGCTAATCAAATTGACGAATGACATTAAAAACATTGCAGTTGACATTGCAAGAGCACTTTTGGAGACATCTTTGGGATTGTTAGGAAGCGGCGGTGGTGGCAGTAGAGGGGGTGGTTACAATACCAAACAACAGTCTTGAAATTGTAAAGTGATATTCCCCTCCCTGTTCCCTTTCACAGAGCCGCTCTCATTATTCTTGCTTATTGAGATGGATAAACCTGAAGTTGGTAATTACATCCCCCTCTCAGCCTGTTCTACACATGCGGAAGTTAATTAGCCAAAGATTTTGCTAATTCTGAGAGGAAACTAAGCAAATAGCATCAAATCCACTCTCTTTAATCATCACCTGGACATAAAGCAGGAAATTGATTTGCCCGTCAAACTCTTCATAAGAGCGATTGGAGTTTTTGTGGTCGTTGTTGTCTTTTTTTTTGGCTTGTTTCACAGCTGTGAGGCAGACTGTGGGTGATTCAGATGATGGCACAGCATGGTTTACCACTTCTTGTTGTGTAGGCATTCATATATTTTATAATGAAGAAAAAAGGCTTTTGTTGGAATATGAGAGATTGCAGAACTCTTCATTATGCTGCTGCTAATTTGTGGAGCTGAACCCAAAGTAATCTAAAGGGTTAGTTCACTGAAAAAATGAAAATTATTATAATTCACTCACCATTATGTCGTTCCAAAAAAAAAAAAAAAAATGCTCTTTTGAATGTTTTTGTTCATACAATGAAAGAACCTATTACATGCTACATTTTTCATCAATCAAAATTAATCCAATCCAGTAACAGATTCTGAAAGTTCTGTTTTTATGAACCCCAAATCTGATTGACATAATCGTTTACATACAGTATGCAATACAAAAAAAAAAAAAAATCTATCCTACAATTTTGACTGTTGAAACAGTTGAAAGTCATATAGGTTTGGAACAATGAGTCATTTTTGGATGATCTATGCCTGTAACACACCTCTCCGCATCGTAGTTCAACCCAAATTCATTTCATGTTAAATCCTGTGTGCCTTTTTTCAGTGAGATATGTAACATATGTTAGGCAAAATGGAGTTATTGCCTTTGACCTCTATATTTTATGGATGAGAGGCTTTTGCCCTTGAGTCAGGCAGATCACAAGCTCAGCATATGTCCTGTGCAGACCCAGGACCCTCTGCCGAACATAACTACACCTCCAGGCGAAGAAACCAAGCCTGTACACAGCATATCAAACAGGAGGTCAACGGGCTCCCATATGCACGGAACTCAAAGTGCAGATGAAGGGAAGTGGATCTTGAAAGCACACAAAGGCATCAATGGCCGAGGCAACTGCAAGGCACTTAACTAAGAATGAGAGAGGGCCGAGGAGCAGGAAAGGAGCTGCTGAAGAGAAAAATATGTAAGTTTAATGAGCTCCCTGTTTTCTGCAGAGAAATGCTACAGTTGATCTACCATACGGGGATCGTCAGTGAGCGTTTGGGAATAGACCCAGTGCCGGCGGTAGGAGTGGCGGATCTCGGTTTGCTATCATTAAGTCTAGATGGAATTAAAGGCTGTCAGACAGGGAGCGAGGTGACTCATCTGGAACATATCTGGGGGTTGCTTTGGGGGAAAGACTTCAGCTACACTCCAGCACCCAGCTCCCCACTATGGCTTTTGAGTGGGCAACATTGCGTCAACACTTCAAAGAATAAAGATCAGGTGTCTAGTATGACATTAATTAACATTGGTATAGATCCCAAGACTGCACTGCAAGTCTAAGAAAAGGCAAATAAATAAATAAATAAAAGCAGTAGAAGAAGAGGGAGCAGCAGTTACTCATCAGTGCATCAGCCTTCGAGCTTGATTTTGACAAATCCCACAGCACATTTCTCCAAATTACCGTCATTTACTCAATAATGACAGTGATAAATCGTTCAAAACATAAAAACAGCCAGAACGTGCAGGCTGTTTTAGTCCAGAACACTGGGGAAAAGCCAACAATTAAACTAAACAAAGCCACGAATACAGAGGTTTGTTATTCCATAATCATGCAAGACCCCCTCTGTTCTCTTGGCCAGAAAGACATAATAAATGACAAAATCCTATTCCCTTTGTGCTCACGGGCGATGTTTGCCTGTTCTGTTCACATGCTGTGTGATAAAACAGGTTAAGCTGGTGCACTTCATCAAGGAACAAAAGGAACGCTGTGGAAAATCAGACAAACTTTTTAAAACTCAAATGAACTAAATTCCACCGACTATGATATGCTTCTTTTTTTTAATGGGCTTCAGGGCTAAGCTGCTTATAGGGAAACAGAAGGTTTTTTGTAGAAGACAGTTGAACTGCATTGAAATCAGATAGCATGATAGTCAAACCAAAGAAACTTTATACTGCCCTTTATATGCTGCGGTATTGAATTATCAAACAATTTACCTTACGCAAACTGCACACAAGAATGTGAATGACACTAAAATTCATTTGTATTCTGTCAGAACTCAAAACATTTGAGCTAAACATAAAAAGAATGACTTTAGTGGTAATGCATTCCTGCAATCTTGTTAATCGGGTACTAGTTCTCGTAGCTTTTTTTCTGTTGTTGTTCCCGAAGGGGGTGACCTATTTTTATTTTTTTTTTAAAACGTAAAAAAAAAAACCTATCAAAGTTGATGCTTTCTGTTCGTTTGTGCCTGAGAGACTGTTTGAAAAACAAAAGGAATAAGCACACGTGGGATGGGAGAGAGTGACGAGTCCATTTCCGTGCGGTGGATAATTGCCGAGGGAATAGGACGAGGACAGCTGGCGGCCAGCTCAGAGCTCTGATTTATTCTGGAGTTGCATTACTCAGATAGATTTAGATTAAAATGCATTCATCAATTCAGCAGCGGACATAATGCATTATTGCCCAGGAGTAAACACGGCACAGGCACAGAGGGAATCAATAAGGATAATTAAAACGGCAAGATGTAACAGCCATTCCTCATCCAGCCTAAAACCTGTGTGTGTGCGCCTGTGTGATGGACAGTGAAAGAGGTCTACGATAGCTTTAATTTCTAGTAATGTCATTGTTTTGCTTTTTTAAGCTTTTATGATTTTTAAAATGGAGCTTTTGGGACATTGGGCCCCTTTAATGCGTTGGAGTATCAGCACTCCCATTATGTTCACGACATAGGTCTTCAGTGCCATGGGACATTTGAGTAATAAGATAATTGTGTTGAGATCATTTGTTATGATGAATATAACTTGGAAATACATGATAATGCCTGTGTTTAACATGGGCAGAGATATTAATCACCTTTGTGTGTTGTGTTTTAATATAATACCCTGTACTGTGCTCTTGGGTACAGTAAAATCATTTTAGGGCAGACAATCCAGGCTTAACATAAATAAACAAAACCACCTTAATTAATTGTAGAGGCAGATTAAAGTATTGCTTTTATTGAGTGCTAGAGAATGTCTAACATGGTCTCCAAAGGATTTAGGGCCAAATATGATGTTTAATCTAAATATATACCATTTATTGTATGTGTGCTGTACACACACACACACACACACATACACAAACAGATACAGATACACTAAATATTATTTTTTTTTTATATAAAAATAAGTAAATAGATAGTAGATATAAACACACACATTAATATATTTAGTATGTGTGATATTTATATTTATTATATGTATGTATACTTAAGGTTACTATTTTTGATCAGACTTTAGAATAGGGAACACGTATTCACTATTAACGTTTTTTTTTTTTTTTTTTTTTTTTTTTTTTTAGTGGATCACACTTTATTTTAAGGTTCATTTCTCACTATTAGCAAAACATTGACTACGTCTTTAACCTCAATAAACTACTAATATGCTGATTATTAATAGTTAGTAATGTACTTGTTAAGTTAGGGATGTAGAATATGGTCATGCAGAATAAAGCATTAATATGTCCTTTAGAAGTGCTAACAAAGAGTCAGTATGTTATTACGCATTCTAATAGTGTAATATCCAAAAGTTAATACTGGGAATTGGTTCATATACTAAAGTGTTACCAAAAAGTGTTACCAAATTTGATATATGAATATGTGATCAAAAAATAAATAAATAAAAAAGTAAAAATATATTAGTAAATGTAAATGTTTTAGGTTATAATAAATATAAAATAAAATATCGGAAGTAGGTACTGTATATAGATCATTTTTAAATCTTAGTTTGTTTTAATGTTAATTTTAATGCAATACAATTCATTTTCATTTTAATGTGACTTAAATAGTCCAAATACTTTTTAAGCCCACTGTAAATCTCATCCCGGGTTTCCTCCTTTCTCCAGCTAAACCCCCCACCCACCCATCCTACCTGCACTAAAACCCATATCCTCGTCCCTCTGGTGAACTGCTATCTGAGAGACAGTACTCCTAAAATAGGCCCTGTAAAAGTTAATTACACAAGCGGGTCAGGCAGCCGGAGGAAGGGTCAGGCAGTATGAAGCACTCAGTCGGCTCTTGTGGAAGAGCCTTCCTCACACATCCCTTGATGTCGCAGAGTTCAGCCGGGGCCCGAATACAATACAAACAAACCTTGTTACCGCTCACTTAGCACTTAACAAAGGGTTAGGCCAGCGGCCCCCAGCGAGATAACTGTTCAGCTCTAATCTCATTCACAAATGTGATTCTAATTAGGTAGTGCATTTTAAAACCTAATGACGATATTCAGGTGTTGATTTCAGGGAGCTTGATGACAATCTAAATCTGGAACATCAGCTCTCTCGGATGTGGATGAAAAAAGACACGTTTCACTGCTAATTAAATTTAAAAGTCCCAAACCGGTTGAGAACTGTAGCCTAGAGGTTGGCGGCTTATCTTGTCTTGTGGGCAATGCAGGTTTGAATCTGGCTCACATTATCTGTCATCCTATAATTTAGATTTATTTATTTTATACAGTCAATACTGTCAACAGAAATGCCCCCCAAAAAAACTGTAAGCAACAGTGTAGGAGTCTAGAGCTAAAAACTGCTTTTCTGGATGTTGAGTCTTTCTGATCTTTCAGACGAGCTTGCTTGACATTTCCATCCTTCTCCTCGCTATTTTTGTACAGCTTGTTGTTGTTTTTAGGCCAATGTGGTTTAAACTTCATTCCCTGGGACCTCAGGCGCCATTAGTCAGCTCTCTGTGAGGCAACATCCCATAATATCTCCAGCCTCCTAGACCCATCTCTAAGGCTTTATTAGAGTCTGCCATTTGGAGCCATTTTCTAATTATTTTACCTCAAATGCCATGGAGTATGACAGAGAGATGAGTAAGGCTACACCTCAAAGACCTCTGAAATATCATCTCTCTTGCCTTCTCTTGCTTTTAGCCTTATTCCAAATTTTTGGTGCTATAACAATGTGCCTTTCCTCTCTGAGCAGTCACACAGTGATATTAGATATTAGATTTGATTAAAATTCAGTTGCACTGGCAGCAGTGTCCGCACTAACAACCTGCATGCTATGACCAAACTCCAAAAAAACCTACTCATATCTTCACCGCCCTCTGTGAGACTCTCCATCCTTCTCAAACTTGTTCTCCTCAAGCTGTGCCAGGCCCAGACTTCCCTCTCTGGTTGCTCTCTCCATCTCTCTCTCTCTCTTTTTCAATCATCCCACCGTTTGTGCTGCCCCTTGCAAATTCCCTGGCTCTCTCACACTCTTCCACACGTGCACACACTCTCACACACACATCCTCCAAGCAAAGTCAAGTCACCCTTGATTAGGTTCTCACAGCTCCTTGGAAATGTGCCCCTCGAGATTGTGTGTATGTGTAGCCTGTGTGTGTGCAGGCACGTTGGTCTTGCTCCGCCAGCCTTTTTTCTCTGTTCACTCAGCATTGTTGACTTTTTATATATATTTAATGAATTTTTCCTTGTTTCTGTAATTCATTAAATGTCTCTCAGCTCATATGCTGATTGTTCTGTGTGAAATCTGTTGATTCTCAAGCGATCTTGTGATTTGACTATCACATAATTACACTGCAGGTCCTGGTATTTTGGATTAGTAACTTAGGCTACTGTTCTCTCTGTTCCCACTTTTCCATCTACAATCTCACATGCAAAAAATCTTACATGTCAATGGAAAAATACTTTCTCCTATCCCTGTTCAATATGTAAAATAAATATAATCTCTTTGACTCTGAAACATTACTATGGTTTTAGCTGGTCGATGTAGTAACACTGGCTCAACCAATGGCATTAGTTTGGGGCCGGTTACTAAAGTTAAATATTTTGAATCTAATATGACATTACACTCACACACACACACACACACACACACATAGCAAGGGCTTTTTAAATAATATAATAAATGAAAAGAAAACAAATTGAATAGAAAACGAATAGAGCAAGCTAGTGTTAGAGGTCTTTTTTGGTTTTGTTAATTGTATAATAAATTAAAAATAAAACAAGTGTACAAAAATATGTGAAAGCTACTTATTTTATTTTTTATTTTATTTTTTAAGAATATAATTAGAAAAGAGAGTGCTAGAGTTAAAGGGTCCAATAAATATGGAATAGATGTGTTCATTTGAAGATGGCTATGGACTTGGATGCTCGGATTGAGTTGGGCAGGTCATTCCACCACAAGGGAACATTTCATTTAAAGTCCATAAAAGTGACTTTGTGCTTCTTTGGGATGGCACAATCAAGTGATGTTCACTTGAAGAATGCAAGCTCCTAGAAGGCATATAAGTCTGAAGTAATGAATTTAAGTAAAGGGGTGCAGAGCCAGTGGTGGTCTGTAGGCAAACATCAATGCCTTGCATTTTATGTGAGCAGATATTGGAAGCCAGTGCAAATTGATAAACAGAGGTGTGACGTGCATTATTTTCGGCTCATTAAAAAGTATCTTGCTGCCGTGTTCTGGATTAATTGTAAAGGTTTGATAGAACTGGTTGGAAGACCTGCCAAGAGAGCATTGCAATAGTCCAGTCTGGACAGAACAAGAGCTTGAACAAGGAGTTGTGCAACATGTTTCAGAAAGAAAGTGCCTGATCTTCTTGATGTTGAATGAAGCAAATCTGCAGAACCGGACAGTTTTAGTAATGTGGTCTGAGAAAGTCAGCTGGTCACTAATCCTTGCTGTTTTTTTAAGGAGTTATGGTTGATGTGCCTAACTTGATGGTGAAATTGTGATGAAACGACGGGTTTGCTGGAACCACAAGCAGTTGAGTTGAAGGTGATGGTCCTTCATCCAGCCAGAAATGTCTGTTATACAAGCTGAGATGCGAGCAGCTATCGTCAGATCATCAGGATGGAATGAGAGGTAGAGATGAGCGTCATCAGCATAACAGTGGTATGAAAAGCCATGTCTCTGATTGACAGAACCTATTGATGCCATCTAGACAGAGAAGATAAGTGGTCCAAGAACTGAGCCCTGAGGCACCCCAGTAGTTAGTTGTAACTTGGACACCTCACCTCTCCAAGATACTTTGAAGGACCCATCTGATAAGTAAGACTCAAACCATTGGAGAGCGGTTCCTAAGATGCTCATTTCCAATAAGATTGACAGGAGGATCTGGTGGTTAACTGTGTCAAAATCAGCAGACAGATCAAGCAAGATAAATATTGATGATTTGGAATCTGCTGTGGCCAGTTTTAGGGATTCAACAACTGAGAGCAAGTCTCGCTTGAATGTCCACTTCTGAAACCACATTGTTTGCTTTCAGGGAGGTTGTTCTGTATGAGAAAGGCATAGACTTGGTTGAACACAGCTTGTTCAAGTGATTTTGCAATGAAAATAAGAAGGGAAACTGGTCTGTAGTTTTCTAAAAGAGATGGATTGAGGGTGAGTTTCTTAAGTAGTGGTATTATGCAAGCCTGTCTAAATATTGAGGGAAAAACACCAGTCTGGAGGGATATGTTAATGATGTGAGTGAGTGCAGGTACAACTGCAGGAGAAATGGCTAGAAGTAGGTGAGATGGAATAGGATCAAGTGGGCAAGAAGTAGGATGACCAGAAAGGATGAGTTTGGAGACCTCTGCCAGAGAGAGTGAAAAGAAGGATGTGAATGAGTGTATGTTTGCTGGTAAGATGTGCTTGAAAGATTGTCAAAAAAAAAAAAAAAAAAAATCTAAAACAATAAAAAAAAAATATATATATATATATATATATATATATATATATATATATATATATATATATATATATATATATATATATATATATATATATATATATATATATAATCACTTTGCTATTACATACATATCATTTTAATAGCTGAAACAGTAGCATAAGCGGTTTTAGGGACTGTTTAGCTGTTCAAATCAGACACTAGAGCATCCCTTTATTCAGACCTCTGCTAGAGAGAGTGCAGCGGGTATAGCCAAGGCCAAAGATCAAGAAGGACAAACTAGAGGAGTTGGCCATCCGAGGGGCAGGTGACTGCAATGGAGGAAAGTCCATAAGACATTGTGCCATGAGATGTTCTGTTTAAAGCCCTTAAAGCACTTTTCTTTTTAATTTCATTTATCTTGAAATGATTTAAGTTTAAATTTCAGCTCAAAAATTTTTGCTTCAAATAAAGAACTTTTTATGTTGACCTGATTTTTAGTTTATAATTTAGGCTTCAAGTCAATATTGCCTATATGGACAGCAATAAAAAAATGAAAACAAATGAACTTGTAAAACTGCGATGTTAAATGCGATGTGTTCAGAAATTTGGGTGCACCTTATTTTTTAGGGGCACCAGTGCAACCAGTGCAAAAAGTTAGTCTGCCAGAGACCAACAGAAAAAGAAAGCAGTGTATGAGCAGACGTAGGCAAAGTGTGCAGGTTTTTATGATTGTGCTGCCCACACTGTGTGATGCATGGTTTGCGAGTGGTAGTAGGGATCTGGAAACACATAGTAAGAATTGGTTAGCAAAACTGAAACAGAAGTGAAAGTAGTAGTAGGAAAAAGGATGAATCAAAACAATACTCAATAATACTATGCATGGGGGGTTTCCTTTCAGAGAATGTAAATTAAAGCTGCAGCAAAACTATACCATTTACTACTATACCATACTATTTTTAATTTCATTGATATTCATTCAACAGCCAGGACCTTCTCAGCTAGGTGAAATAATCCAGATGTATTTTTATTGCTTGTGCGGCCCTGAGAAACCAGTAAAATCTCAAACAGTACCTCATCTTACCACTAAAGTCCACTAATTAGTCAGAGAAGAGCTGACTATGTTACAACGGCACATCTGGATGAAGCGGCACTAAAAAATGCTGGATCATCCATATAAAAATAACCATCCATTAAAATAACACCCCAAGATACATCACACTGCTGTTTTAAAACTGAGATCTCCTCTTAACCTTCTCTGGGAAAGTGAAGAAATGGCATATGCCAGGGTTCTGTTTCTTCTCTCATCTCCCTGTTGTCAAGCCTCAAGTCTCTTCAGTCCTTCTCCATTCCCTGAGAGAAAATTATAAGATAATGCCTCATTCCTGAAAGTAAATCTCAGCAGTATGTAGCAGATAAAGGTGCCCTTCATTGGTGACTCCCAAATTCCCCAGTGTATAGCAAGACTCTTTACAGCAACAGCAACCCCCTTGTGCTACCACATTCTGAACTTATCAGAGGCCAGGAAACCGCTGCAGTTGACAGAATTAACGCAGAAAGAAGCAGCATTGTCAACTCAGGACTTTCCAAATAAAGAGTTTCTGAGCAAACAATCGGTTCGCCTGCAATATATTTTCATGTCAAACATCAACTGTCAAGCAGAAAGTGCTGAAAAAATAATATTAATAGACCCTTTTAGATACACTAAACCTCTCTAAACAAAGACCGCAAAGGTGCCAGTAACATGAAGCACCTGCTTTTCCTACATGATGCTTACGCATCATGTCTGAGGTCCCACTTTATATTAGGTGGCCTTAACTAATATGTACTTACATAAAAAAATAAGTACAATGTACTTATTGTGTTCATATTGTATTGTAAAGCACTTTTGCTGCTGTTGATGAGGGATAGGGGTAAGGTTAGGGTGAGGGTTGGAGGTATGGGTAAGTTTAAGGGGGGTTTAAGGTTAAAAGTATGGATCAACAGTGTAATTATAAATGTAGCTACAGAAATTAAATACAGATGTAATTACATGTTGTTTTTAAAAAAAAATTAAGTACAATGTAAAAACATGTATGTACACAATAAGTACATTGTACTAAATTATTAATTAAAATGTAAGTACATAGTAGTTAAGGCCACTTAATATAAAGTGGGTCCATGTCTGAAAAGAGGAATTCAAATATTTCCAAGGTTTTAATCGCCATTCTAATTGTGTCAGTGCTCAAATGAAGGCAACATGAGAATTACCAAGCAATTGAAGAGCTTTGCTATTAGCTTGCTCGTCAGTCACTTGTGTTGCAATTTGGGATCCACTGGGCGAGGAAGAGTGAAAACCAGTCATTATGTCGTAATTATGATGTGATTATAGCCTTATTATGGCTTATGCTTTGTCAACGCCACACATAACTGAGTATGTGAATGTTGTACTCGACAGACATTGGCTTTCTTGAGTAAGTATTATTAATTACCACACAGAGATAGGTGAGTGTGTGTGTAAATTTGTGATGGTGGCTCATTAGAAGCCCTTTATAAGATGAGGTATTAGTGACTGATGCTTTCCCAAAGCTCCACTAGTAATTTAAGAGCTGTTTTCACTCAATCTCAATTAACATGAAAAAAGCACAATACCAGCAATGAAACACACACATCCTTGGTGTATGTGTGCTTGTGTGCTTCAACAATGATGACTCTGTTAGGTGGATGGGGCTTTTCCAAACAAAGGGCAAAGGGACAGCAGAGATAAGAGAGTTTTTGCGATAACTTCTCCTCTCTGTTCTTCTTTCTTTCGTTCCCTTCTATCCATCTCTCTTATCTCTGTTATCTCCATTCAGCATATGGCATCCCTGCAAAGTAGAGGAATAAAAAGATGGAGGGTTTGCTTACATGGACGCTTAAACCACTCAGACCCTTCTCCTTGTTACCACTTAGAATTCAATCTCTCCTTTTGCTTATCTGTCCGAGGTGCATAGACGCTCTAATGCAGCTCTGTAACAAAACACAGTAGAAGCTGGAGCAGGGGGTTATGGGATACAGGTGAGATGGTGACACACTGAATATCACAAAAAAAAAAAAAAAAAAAAGGAAATATCATGCAACATGAAAATGTTTTGTCAGTGAGTCATATGGTTTATTGAGGAGGAAGATAAATGCTGGTGTCCATGTTCAGTTCCAGAAAAATAATAATAATGATTATATATATATATATATATATATATATATATATATATATATATATATATATATATATATATATATATATATATATATATATATATATATATATATATATATATATATATATATTATTATTATTATTTATTTTATTTTTTTTTTGTACTTGTTTCACTTTTTTTTACTTGGCTTCTTTTATTCAACTGGCCAAGAAACAAAATAAAACAAACAAACAAATAAATAAATAAGATCTAGATTTATTATGCATTATAGTGCAAAAGTGTGTGTGTGTATGTGTGTGTGTGTGTATAATCCTATACTATCTTTCTTTCTTATTCTAAAAATGGCATAATCTATTGCATTGTTTCCCATTAACTAGTAAGAAAACAATTTCCAAACATTTGAGGGCATATAAATAAAATAAAATTATAAAAAAAATTATAAAAAGTTAATATGTATGTATTTATGTATCATAGTCCCTCGCATGTGGGTGGAGCCTCTTTTCCAATAAAACTATATCCTATTTAAACATAAGCAGTGGCATTATGTCATAATGAAACATATTCCAAACATTTGACTTTGAGGGCATCTCCAAATATTTTAGTATGTACCAGAGGGGACTGTGTGTCGTAGTGCAATGCATGAGTCAATGTGAGGTGTGTGTGTGTGCATGTGTGTGGAGTGGAATTCAAATGGTTCCTCTTGACGAAGCAGTGCTTTTCTCCAGCGTCCTTAACATGTAATTAATCAATTCAGGTCCCAAAGAGCTCTATTTATAACTGCTTGGAGGACCTCTCCACCACAACACTGCACAGCTCCTCAACCGAACATCACGCAGAGCGTACTTTCTCACCAAAACCGCTGTCAATCCACTCCCGTGTTGTTCTCGTATGCAGAATGGCTTCAGTCAGGTACATACTGAATCATCGATGAATATGCAAAAAACCATTATGCTGTTAATCTTTTTCAGTTAACAACAGTAAATACTTTCAAGTGGACTTCACAAGGTATTTGCTTTATTGATGGACCAAAGGAATGTAAATGGCTTTGTATGAATTTGCCACCTCGTAAAATATGTATGAATTGCTGTGATATCGGGGTTGAGATATCACTTCACAAGAAGGAATTTTGTTAACGCACATTCATTTTCATGTTAAAATTGCAAAAGTCTTTTTAAGTTTTACGAATTGTCATAACAAAAACATAAAAAAATGTATGGCACTTCAATTATTTATTTATTTATTTATTTGTTATTATGTTATTCTCTTATCCTTCCCAAGACTGCATTTATTTGCATTTGCCAACATACACTCACTTCCGAGATATTGTATCATCTTCTATGCTGTCTCTTATTACTTTGCAATAGCTCCTACTTTTTTTGTTTAACAGAAAACTATGGCTCACCCCTGCCAAAGGGATATATCATGTGTCTTTTCATTAGAAATGTGTTACTTTATAGCAGGATACAAGTAACCTCTCATAACAGGTTAACAGTTAGTGCGTTCAATGCATCTTCTCCATGAAATGGAGCAAATGTAATGAAGCGATTGCTCCCTCAAGCTGAATCTCTGCCAGTGTAGACCGATAGATTAGCTAATAATAATGGCAGGTTATTAATTTCCACTTCTGTCGGAGGCACACCTGTGCTCTTGTCTCTCTCTCAGGCGTACACGCTTGGCTTTGCCACTGTGAGGGATTATTACAGACATTAAAAGCACATTACATACCCCGCCCTGCCCCTTCCTCATACACACATACACGCACAAACTTCATTAGGCCTTGCCCATTAGTTTGCTCTCTCTCTCATTCTCTCTCTTTCTTTTTTTTTTTCCTCTGGTGGAAACCTTGTGCTGAGAGTTGTCATTTGCCAAAAAAGCCATTAAAAAAAAAAAAAAAAAAACATAATTACAGAAAGAAAGCAGGATAGAAAATCAAAGAGATTGGCCCTCTTCTAAGAGAGAGACCTCCATTCTGACATCCCCATTGAAAAGATAAAAGCTTATTCCAATCTACAGTATCATTATATCACATACCATGCATTCAAGACCCTATCATCTCTCTCTCTTTCTCTCATTCCTTTTGTCATTCCAACTGTAATGCTAAAACGTACTGCAACATCAAAAGAAAACTACATATTATGTGAACTGGATTCATATTTTTAGTTGGACATTGTGTATTTGTTTTGATCAAAACAACATACAAAATCACATTTTATTATTACATGCAATAATATCAGGCAATGGCATATGAACAAGAGTGTTATATTGTGCTTACTTGTATATATCAGTTTTATAAACAAGTAACTTTTCAGAAATGATTCTGCCAGTTATTCTTTGTGTCTTTCAGTGTTTTATAGCTTTGCTCCAGGTTTCCAAATTCTAACTCCTTGTTCACCAGTAAAAGAAACACTGTTCTGGGTGATTTTGGGTGAAAGAAAATATTCGCTCCTACTTCTGATTGTTTTTGATTCCGAAACACTCACATACTTTCTGGAATAGTAGAGTGATACAAACTAATATGAATAATGGAACACTGCAAATCAAACCAGAGTTTGCTACTTTGCAACTGCTAAATGCCGCTTTTGAAACTCTGCAGGGCATTGAGAAAAAAAACATAAGTAAATTTATCTCTGAAACTATGATAAAGATATAAGTCCAAGCTGACATAGTCCAAGCTGAGTGTTATAAATACACATAGTCTTTGAACATAAAAATAAAAATAAAAATCACACATTAATTTCACAATGTGATTAAGGTCAAAGAGGTGTGTGTAGTAGTATCTGTGTTCTGTGAAGCATTTACAATGTGTGTGTGTGTGTTTCCACAGCAGTAAAATGAGTTCAAGTAACGGTAGCTCAGTGGGAAGTTCATAAAGTTTCATTCAGGCAAGGAAGTAATGTGACAACCTGTGGGAAGAAAATGTTTTACAGGAAAGTGCATAAAGTGGGCTTTTGAAAAGATCATTTTATAAGGGAGGGGGCGGGGGGTATAAACCAAGTGGCAAGACAATGCCAGGAAGCAAGACTGAATTACAATGCAATGTTCAAAGGATAATTCAACCAAACTTACAATTTACCCTAAATTATATGTTCTGTACACTCTTAAAAATAAAGGTGCTTCAATGGTTCTTCACAGCGATGCCTTAGAAAAACCATTTAGTCAAAGGTTCTTTGAGGAACCATCCCTTTCTTACCTTTGTATAATCTGAAGAACCTTCTTTTACCACAAAGAAACTTTCATGAAACAGAAAGGTTGATCAGGTGTTAATTAAAGGTTCTTTATAGAACATTTTGACAAAAAAGGGGGGTTCTTCTATGCCATTGTGAAGCACTTTTGTTTTTAAGAATGTAAGTCATATTTAGTCCATATCATGTTGTTTCTTCTCCAAAGAAGATATTTATCAGACAATCTGAGCTATCTTCTATACAGTGAAAGTGGATGGGGAAGAGAAGCTGTGAAGAGTGAAATACCATAAAAACAAACCAATAGACTTAAATAAGTATGTGTGTTCCCTGGGAATTAAACCCACAGCCTTTTGCACTGTTAACACAAAAAAAAACATATATTAGGGTGCAAAAATTATGACAGTTGTTTTTTTGTTTTTTTTTGTTTTTTTTTTTACATTTTTCAAGTATGCAGACTTGAAAAAAAAAAAAACTTAAAAAATAAATAAATAAATTTAATTGCCTGTGTCTTAATCCCAATTCAGTGGATATAAGCGTGAAAGTTCTCACAGACTTCTGGCACATATTTCTTTCCATTATTGGACTGTGTGGAATATATTTCAGGGAGTATATTGGTGATCCAATAAAACAGGTGCCTTTTTGATAATTTCTAAAAATACTATTATTTTGCACAATTTACAACCTAAGTTTATATGTGTTTGAAGTGTATTTACATTTGTAACACTGAGTGTAGACAAAGTGGAGGGAAACTTCACAGAGGAGGCAAATCAATCAATCAATAGCAACATGCCAGGGACAAAACTGACACCTGTTTTATAGAGTGACCCATATCCATATGCAAGACTTAGCATGGAGGCAGCTTTTATGTGCGACCAATTAGATTTACGATAGATTTACGTATTTTGGACATGACTCCAGCTCAGGCATTGGCTGCTGGGACGGGTTTTAGTGTATCAGCTGAGTGCCAGCTCTTTGTCTTGTCACCAAAGCAATCAGGAAAATAAGGCCTATTTGATTTACTTCGGCACGGCTCGGCCACTGGGTCCTCACACCATGAACACTCTCTGCACTCCTCTTTTTTCCCTCGTTTTACTGTGTGATGGATGACAGAAGATCACTCATTCCTTATAACCTACGGAGAGACTCCATTTATCAAGAGCCTAAGGCCCCGCCCCCCGGTCATAACATAAGCTGTCTTTCATTTTGATAGCCGTGACTAATACATCAGACTCTCTCTATCTCTATCTCTCCCTCTCACACACACGTACGATGGGTCAAGCTAATATATCAAGAGATCCGCAGGCCGTGGGAGTGCGTTATTTATGATCAGGACTCTGACACGAAAAGCACTAACACAGCAGAGGGTGGGAGGGGTGTGAGCACATGAGAAAGAGACAAAGAGAGATGGATGTTTAAAAGAGATTAGAAGAAGACCACTGCCAAAGCGTTTCTGAAAGGGAGCGTGTGAGCGAAAATCACGGGAGATATTCTCTAATGAGGTGTTTTCAGATGGAATGTGATTGTCCAAACCAACCACGCACCATGGGAAATCAGCAGGGGTCCGTCGGAGAAGTTAAGGATGAGTGTGCTTAATGTATGTTTTCAAAATAGCAACAATAATGCATAAAGATTTTTTTTTTTTTTAATTAAAATCTTTATATTTGTTTTTATTAATATATTTCATAGCATGTATTTATTTTTATTAAACAGTATTATTAGTAGTAGTATATATCTACTCTGCAGCATAAATATATCATTTGTTATGTATATGTATATATATATATATATATATATAGAGAGAGAGAGAGAGAGAGAGAGAGAGAGAGAGAGAGAGAGAGAGAGAGAGAGATAGATAGATAGATAGATAGATAGATAGATAGATAGATAGATAGATATTTTTTTCTTCTTCTGTAGTTTAAGTGGGTAACTTCACAGTTAAGCCTAACAAACTATAAGCTCTGATTTGTACATTGACCAATCAGAATGGGTATGCAAATTAAACAACATTTATTTCCTCAAAAAAAACAAAACAAAAAAAAAAACAAACAAAAAAAAAAAACATCTGAAAAAGTGAGAAAAAAAGCAATTAGCTCCTTCTGTATAAATAACCAATCATTATCAGAGGTGACCTTTCAAACCGATTAGCTTTCAGCATCACTTTAGAGTTTCATCAAGCCTGCTTGTGCATAACGCAACAGGTGGAGAGAGACAATAAATAAATAAACAGGTGGAAAATGACTTTCAAATTTTACTGAAATATTGATGAAGTCCAAATTATTGACGCACCTCAAAACAAGTGAACGACTGTAGGACAAGGCCATAAATAATTTTGAAGGAGCAGAGAAAGGAGTTCCTGTAGTTACAGCAAAGTCAATTATCTGAACGACATGCAAACCGAACTAACACACTTCTGTTTAGGTCTGGGATGATTTGAAATAGATGATACCACAACAGAGTGTCGCAGGAATTATATATTTTACTTTTTGTCAAGAAAACAAACGTACAGGTTGGCCTACAGAAATATGTCATCACTGCACCTGTCTATGATACACTGAACAAAAATGGTGAACAAATATATATTAAACTATATATATATATATATATATATATATATATATATATATATATATATATATATATATATATATTGTGGGAGTTTCTACAAACTGATAAAAAAAAACATGCGTGCTTGTGTGTGTTTACGGATGCTTAAAAGCCAATCAGATTAGAGCTTCTCAATAAAGAAAGAGTTTTCAAGCATCAGAACGTCATCTCTGTCTGAGCCAAGAATGTTCATATTAGTCGAAGTCTGTATATACAAGTGTTGAACCGGTGATCGGAAAGATTATATCAATACTCTTCAAAGAGAGATCATCTGTGTAAGGTAGAATTATTTTCAACAAAATACATGATAGATATTATGGTAAATCTCCTGGTATTATTTACTGTTACACTGTAAGGAGAGCAGGTTTGATCAATATTAATTTATCCCCTCATTCTCCCGGAAAATTCCCTCATAGAGCACCACTGGGAAAAACGGCCTATATTTTCATATCTCTGTGTGTGTGTGTGTGTGTTTATTTGTGCTGCACTGGCAGCCAGAGCCCGACTGCACAGCTCAGTTTAATTGCCTCGGTTCTGACCTTGAAAATTCACAGATCCATCTGGCTTTTACAGTCCACAGAGTCAGGAAGTGCTTCTCGATCCTGCTCTGTTTGGCAGTTGCTTGAGTGGAGAAGCGGTCCTACAGTACCAAAAGCTACGGAGGCGTGTCTCTTCCTATTCTGCGATTAAGTTTAACACAGAAAACTTTTGCCTCCTGGAAAAGGAATGTAAAATGTTTCCTTTCACTGAGTGAGTGTCTCTTGTTGCTCTCTCTCTCTAAAATGACAGTGCATTGCTCCTCGAGTTCTTACTCAGCAGGAGGTCGCTGAAATCACTCCCTCCGCCTCTCTTTCTGTCGCACACAGCTGCACACACCCCTCTCGCGCTGTTTTAGTCTTTCATTTCATAATTCATCCCGTTGAGTCACAAACACGCACACATGGGCTAGAGAATGGGAATGACACAGCAGTCGAGTGCTGAGGTGGGCGGAATTCAGAACAACTCCATGAAATGGCAAACCAAAATCAGCATCCTGCTTTACATGCACGGATACGCATCACACACATCTGGGCCCATTTACTACTGACACAATACCACCACCATCTTTTGACACTCTGAATGGCAACTTGCTAATAGAGAAGTATGAGGAAAGTTGTGGAAGGAGAAACTTTTCTGGAGCTGAAATTCAATTGAGTTTCATCTGTGATGAAGAAATTAGACATTTGCATCTGTCTCTTCACCAATTTCTTGCTTAACCCTTGTGCGGCCTTCGGTCACTTCTGACCGGAGAATTTTACAATTTCAATTTTGTTTCTAAATCATAGCTTCATTAGAATGATATGAAACTTGGTGACTTTTATGGTGCTTGCTAAGTGAGCACACACACACACACACACACACACAGACACACAAATAAAGAAATCAGGAGCATGATTCGAAAATCTGGTCATATATTTTTTTTATAAAATAGTCACACTCATGGTCTTCAGTCAAAATGGACTGACCATAGGAAATGCATGGGAAATGGGAAAACAATTTGAAAATAGAGAAAGTTTGTGTGTATACAATTTACAAATACCCCCACAATTTCGAAATTGCACAGCAATGAAGGGGTGAAACTCTAAAACATCTAGAGTTCAACATCAACACACCAACTCACACACGCACAGACACACATGCCTATGAACTGGTGTGACTGGAACACTGCAACTATGTCAAATAAAATCAATAATTCAACTACAATGTGGTAAAAAAGTGGACAGCATGGAAGGGGTTACACTCTTAAACATTAAGAGTTTAAAACAGATACATCCACTCAAACATTTACTTACACTCACATACATGATTATACATACTCCAATGAACTGGTATTGCTGTAACCATAGAGACAAAATGAGTCAGAAAGTTCAAATCAGATCAGACCGAGAAGGATTAAGCTCTGATAAATCATTTCTGTTGATTTTTGATACATTTTTATTTTTTATAGAATTGCAATGTTTTGTGTAACAAAACACATTCTGTGTTCAGGGTTGAATGTAGAACAACATTTAAAACAACAAAAAAATATCAACTTTGACACAAATAAGTCTTTGAGAATGCCTTAAAGGGATAGTTCACCCAAAAATCCAAATTCTGTCATCCTTTAATCACCTGCATGTCGTTACAAACCTGTATGAGTTGTTCAACATAAGAAAGCAACTCATACAGGATTGGAACGACATGAGGGTGAGTAAATGTACTACATTCAACCCTGAACACAGAAAACATACCGATATGGTGGACATCTGTTAATGAACAATTACCTTTTTAGATCGACAAACTGTATATAAGTTTTCTTAAAGAGGCAAACAAAGAAAGTAGTAGTAAATATTAGCATTTTATATTAGCAAGTTTAATATAAAATAATTGTATTTGTATTAAATACTAGGCCTACCTTTTTATTTTAATTAGTATTTTGGATCAAATAAATGCTTGATGAGCAGAAGACAATTGTTTAAAAAGCATTGAAAATATCTATCTACCTATCTATCTATGTGAAATGTGGTTTAAGTAGAGTTTTAGGATTCCAGATGAAACATTTTTTTATAGTGCAATTCTCAAAGCACAAGAAGGAGAAAAGTGTGGGAGAAAAGAGAATCAAAAATGAGAAAGGAAATGGTGTAGACAGAAAGGATAAAGTGCAGCTTCTCTGTGTTTCACACCCGCTTTCATATTTTGCCATCCTTGCCAAACATTACATGGTTAGAATTAGGTCCTTTGGAGTTATTTAATTCATTGTCTTATAACAACATGAATTACATTCAAACACACTGAAGTAATATTAACCGTAGACTATGATGAGCACTGTATTGCATCATTCTATACCACTGCAACCCAGAAGCCTGAATCAACTCGGTATGATTGCTGTGATCTATTAAAATGTACAAAAACTCATTTATACAAAATTATGCTTCTGGCCTCCTTTCAGAATATAGCCTACAATTATGGTAACTTAGTTGCAAAACAGTTAACTGAAGAAAAAATATAATAAAATGCAATTCCGAATACTGTCATCATGTACTCACCATCATGTTGTTCCAAACCTGTATGTCTTTCTTGCTTCTGAGGAACACAAAATAATATATTTTGAAGAATGTTGCAACTGTGTCTCGATGGGTTCTGAAAACAACACTTCTTTCAGTTTTATCATCACCTGAAATACTATGTAGCACCTACTGAATCTTGTTTGTGGATAATTAGTGAATGAAACAGAGCATTTTGCACTGAAATACTGCAAGTGTCACATGTTTTTAGTGAACTGTGTTGCTCCAGTAATGCTGGATACACACCAAAATATTTTTTTACATCTCTTACATCAAGATTTTCAAAATGTGAAAGACCGCAGACATGAGGATAAAAAAAAAATCCTTGATTGAACTGTTTTTTCTCCTATAGTGTGTGGTGTTCCATGATGTGGCAAAATCTTGCGAGACTTCAGGATAAGCATGGTGGACGATATGCAGGAAGAAATTGCAATGATAGTGTTTGGAATGATTTTATACACGACACGTTGTATAAACATCCATGCTGTTGCCACAAGTCAACAAGCTGATCCTCCATCGCTGCTATAGCCTCATCAATTTCACTTTGTGCTGCGCCATGACTGCTTCCGTCTCCCATCATCTCGCTTTCTGATTGGATATTGTTTCGTTACACGTGATAATCTCCAGAGGATGCGGGCGCTTGTCCTCAGGGTTCCCCACCCACACATCAGAATTGATTGTAAATTTTAAACATGTTGAATATTTACAATTCATGATCTGGGTGGCTCCAACGTTCTTCCAATCAGGTTTAGACACTCTTAACACACCTCACACCAAGGGAAAATATGATGATATAATCTGTAGAACCATCAAGATAATTGGGACATAGCCAGATTATCTTTTGGTGTGTACCGAGCATAAGGCAAACTATTTGTGCACTGTAAAAGACCGTACAAGATTCTTGGGCCTACAGCAGCAGCTCTGCATCTAAGGGTTAACTCTATTAACTTTCTCTCTGTCTCTTTCATTCTCTTTCTCTCTGGCGGGCTCTCAGTCTCTCATCTCTAATTGAATGCCTCTCCTGACAAATGGGCTGTTGAGGCTACACCTGCAATGCACCATTACGTTCTCAACTCTCATCTGACGATGAGTGTGTGTGTGTGTGTGTTTTGTTTTTGAATGTGTATGTGAAATGCATCATTTCATGTTGCAGATCAAAGTACAGTTGTAACAGTGTTTTACTGCTGGTCTCAAATGGTTTCGATTTGAGTGGTGGGATACAGAAATTGTTGTGTATGTGTGTGAGTGTTATTCTCGGTGGTAAACTCTTTGAGTGCTGTTCGGACAGCGCTGTGTGTAATAATGGCTTTGAGCCTCATTGTTAATGCTCCTCCTCTCTGTAGAGTGAAACACACACACACACACACACACAGAGAGACACGTGTGACCTCGACTCTCAAATCGTTAATTTCCATCTGTGGAGAGTGCAGCACAACTTTAATGCCCCTACACTGCAACAACAGCATTGGGCTTCTAAGGCATGCCTTGATTTAACACAAATTACTCTGACATTTAACTCCATCTTTTTGCCACAAAAACTGTGCAGTCTGGTATTCTGAAATGGAGAAAGATTGGACATAATTGGGAGCTCACAGTAAGTCTGTTGGCAAAAACTTCCTAATTATACCTGATTCTGGACCCCAACACAAGGTCACTAAAGCGGAGTCAGTATGTTTGTATAAGAGGCCAAAGCTTGAAAAAGCAGGGTATTATATTCTAAGATTATTTATGTTATCATCGCTTAATTGGCTTTTGGCAAAGGTTCCTGGAAAACTAAATGCCTGCTGGTGTTCTGACCCTTTTCAGCTAATGTGTTGACATTTGTGTCCTCTTACCTGTTTGAGACTGACAGAATAAAGTTAACTATGAAAGCAAACGTGGGGGAAACCCAAAACCTCGGAGAGAGTGAAAGAGGGGAGAAAAAATAATGAGAGTGTTGTAACACAGTTCAACATATTACTTTACTTTTTACATGTGTCTACACATTTTAGACACCAGTCTGTATAATTTTTATAAATAGCTAAGCTTTTCATGTAAAAAAAAATTGCAGGTCAGTTGCATGGGATAGGATGTTCTGAACTGACAATCTGACAAAAGTCTGTACTGTAATTTTTATTTTTGTACCTGTTTTGCCGATATTTAGGAATACTTAATTCCATTAAACTCCAATTTCAATGGGTCTTTCATTTTTATCAGATAAATATGGGAATATTATATCAAAGAACACAGATGTTAATACATGTTACAACCCTCCACAGGCTCTGCTAGAGAAAGAGAGAAACTGTGCATGAGATACTAAATAAATAATCAAATGTTTATTCTTCAATTTTCCACCATTTGAGTGATCTGCAACCCGGACAGTTGAAAAATTCCAGGACTGCTTGCCATGCACAACTGAGAAGAAGAGGGGGAAAAAAAATAATAAAAAAAATCACCTGGAGATTCAGGTGTATATATATAGGACAACTTGAGATGTCAACTCAACCCGAGGTCCCTGGCTCAAACTGTAGATTTTACTAATATTTATTTATTTATTTTTATTTAATTTTTTTCTGAAGAAAGAAATACATTTTTAATGATGAAAGCTGAAATATTAAATGTCATGGATGAATATTTACTGAGTAATCCAATATTTTGTAGAGAGGGGTCAAAAGGGCAATTTTCACCTGAGATTCGTAGGCAAATTACAGAAATACAGAATAAAATGAGTTCAGAAAGATTGCAGCATCAAAATATTACTTTTACAAAGAGTTTGGAAAGTTTTTTATGTTGCATCATTGTTCTTCATTGCATTATGTGCCAATGGTGACCATTTAAAATGGAGAAAAAGCACTTTTAAAGTTTTTATTTTTTATTTTTATTTATTTTTTATAAAGTTTGCATGCCTATACTTCAAGAAGTATTAGAGATATTTTAATGCTATTTTAGACATTGGGTCTTTTCTTTTGGCATCTTCATTTTTAAGGCCCTACACGGTTCAGTTCCAGAGATATTGGGACTTCAATATGGCTCCAGGAGTAAATTGTTAAATTGTACACATTTTCAGAGGTCAAAGACCAAATCAGGGTCACTTTGCATATATATGATACTTATCTTCTTTTAAAGAGGAAGGTCTGAACATCAACATGTTGAAACTATAGATGTATCTTGTTTGCATATGTCAAAACAACTGCATTGAACACACCTGCCTGAGTGCCATAAATATTCTTTTAAGTTTGTGTGCCTATAACTCAAGAAGTATCAAATATATTGCAATATTAGAATCTAGTTAATGACATTTCCAAGGCCCTATATCATTTTGTCCCGGAGATGTGGTTTGCTAGAACCATATGCACTCATCACATCATCAAACGCAATGTAAATAAAATTGCCAAAAATGTCAAAAGTCACACATGTAACCATTTTAACATACCAGAGCATTTTGGGAAGATGGCTAATGGGACTGAAGCAACATAACTATAATAATCAGGCAAATTATTGCATTGTTTACTCGAACTAAGACTCTTTAATGCAGGCCTATGCTCAGGGATACAGAAGCACATTTGAAAGAGTTAGCAAGCTGGATGTGTTTTTCATGTTTGCCCACACGTCACGTGGCCAAGAGTCACGACCCACGAGCCACGATATGCAAATGCAATTAGAGCATCTTTATCTCTTCAAAGAGCCACGGATGAGAGAAAGGGAGGAGGCGGAGGGAGGGAGGAGCGAGGAACTGAGAGAAAGCGAGAGAGAGAGAGTCTGACTTGACCTGCCGTAGATCCTCATCGCCTGTCGGAGACTCAAGAGGAGAATACAAATGTTACTACATTAACTCGCTCCCGCAGAGAAACGACAGACGAGAGAGGAGAAGAAAGGCTAGGAAGAAAGGGAGAGCAAATGAGGGAAAAATGGCTTTTCTTTGTAGTAAATCATATCTCAAATGAATGCTAATTTAGAGGAAGTGATAGAAGTGGTAATTGTTCTTTTCAGCTGTTGGGGCTCGGGCTCTTTAGAGCCGCACCTTTGATGGACTGCCATGTCAGCAGTGCATTGTGGGTATCAAATAGGCTAACCCCAGTGCACTTTGCTTCCTGTTGCGGTTTATGTCAGCATCTTTGCAAAACATTGTTTGCTTCGGCACCTGTACAAGTTTTTTTTTTTTTTTTTTTTTTTTATAGCTTCCAAAAAATAAATAAATAAATAATATTATTTTGTCATCAAGTCCTCTATACACCAGGGCTAATTCAGCTCACACTCAGCCCTGTTAATGAACATTATTAGCCAAGGCAACTCCAGCCACATTACTGTTCTGTGAATTACTCTTTCATCTTGCCTTATCTTACTAATTATCTCATTTTATAAACAAACTAATATGCAACACAATTAAATGCTTCAGAGTTCTCATGGGGGGGGGGGGGGGTATTCAATATATTAAATAAGTAGGGTGGGTAACTTCTACTCATGAGGATGAAATTCTGTTCTAAATACTCTTGACTGTATTTCCTGCATGTATTGTCTTATCTAAAATAAATGAATAAATAAATAGTGCTTTAGTTGAGAGCTTGCAGTCTTTACAAAAAAGAGTTATCTTGTGTTATCCTGACTAAATACATGTAAAAATCATGCAACACAACCAGTGAGGTCTAATTCATGAATGTACGACTCATTTAAACAATTGAAATTGTATCCTCACTAAATACATGTAAAAATCATGCAACACAACCAGTGAGGTCTAATTCATGAATGTACGACTCATTTAAACAATTGAAATGTTATTTTCCTGACTCAAAAATAAGTCTCAAATTCACGGGTAGCAGATAACTCAATGAATCAGTCAGAGCGTAATTAAATTAAGTTATTAAATTGAAATCTCACTTGACTTACTGAACTACAAGACTTTACTTTTAGCATATCTCAATGATTCAATTGTATTTTTTTATTTATTTATTCATCAGAACCATAAAATATTTACTTGAATTTAGGTTAATATTTTTAATTAATGCATTCACATACTCGTGGTTCTCTGATGTTAGTTAATGATGGCATGACCTGCAGGTAAACAAATGAAGTATATATATATATATATATATATATATATATATATATATATATATATATATATATATATATATATATATTTAACTTTTCCCCTGCAGTTCTCTAAAATAACTAACTAATTAATTAAAATAATAAAGTATAATTGGTTGTTCATATTACAATAGTTAAATGTATATGTTAAGAATATAGTTTTGCTGTAATAAATTCCATACACAATCAGCTTCATGTTGACCAGCATTGTTGCTTTGACTAAAGCTTAACAAGAATCCAAACTGAAATTTTGTTATACGCATAATTTCAAAACTACGTGACATAACTCAAAGCATTCTACTATAAATATTTATTTCCAGATCCTTCTCAGGTTCACCCCATGTGACCTTGATTTCACGGAAGAGGCAGATTTGCTTGTTTATATATGCAGAGCAGGCCCCACATCAATACAGCATTAGAAAAGACATATTTTGTAATTTCCTTACTCTCATTTGCTCTGTAAATATTGATGGTTTTCTTTATTACTCCAGTGTTTGAGGAGAACTGGTGCCTCATCATTTTTGTGTTGATTGATTTTGCATTTGCAGGGATTCGGGAGGTTTAGAGAGTGAATGAATGTCCTCAAATGAATGCACTTTGTATCCTTCTCATCCTCCTTTCCCAGGAGGAGTGGAGAAGACAGGAGACTGTCAAACAAACCCCAGCTGTCCAGAAGTGTAATGGATGTTTTCAGGCTGGATAGTTGGAAAACTCAAGTAGGCCTGCAACGACCAGATGAGAAATCCATCACACATTCAATATTATTTACACACATTGGTTCAAAAGACAAATAAAGAGTTGAGGAGGAGATAGGTCTGAGATCTTCGAGCCTGGTATGAGGTCAAAACCGAAGCCAAATTGCACTCCCTTGGGTTCTGCTATCTTTCACTGTAACTCGGTGAACACACACTGACCTCAAGCTTGTGAAACCTCAGCAGCTCGCCGCCTCCTAGTTAACCCTGAGTTCACCATCTGAAAGTTCACAGGATCCATTTTTATTGCTCATCTTAATCCATATAGCTTGTCTTCCTTAATGCTCGGCTCAGCGAGGACTTAATAGTGCTTGCGCTCACCGGAACAGTCATGAACGCCAACCGTGACAAACAAGATGTCCTGCCAAGCATGTAACCCTAAATTTGACAGAAAACAGTGCTATTTGGGACTTTCATAGTCATAAACTTTCTTTTTTTTTGCACGGTTAGATAAACAAGCACAGTGAGGCCAGATACGCAGATATCCACGTACACACGCCGATTAAATTATCCAGAACGTCTCTTCATCCGCTTCATTATTCACACACACTTCACATACATCTTTGGTGCGCTCTCCGAAATAATCCCTTTCAGGAGGAACGGAAAAGAACGGAAGTGGTTGCTAGGATACCTTTTGGTGAATGGCGTGTAGCTTTAGTGCGCTAGGAGATGCAGCCGTAGCCTGTAGGTAGCGAGGGATTTAAGGAGAATTAAGTGGAGAGAGGGAAGCTGGGGGTGTGATAAGGGAGGGAAAAAAGGCCTGGTCTTAGAGAAGAACAGGGATTGAGTCAAAGAAAAGCATGTCAACCCAATGAGTGTAAGGGTGTTTGCTGTACTCCCAGCATGAGTGTAGCATGGGCCCCACAGACATCTTATTTAAAGCATGCGCGGCAGACACAGAAAGCTATAAAATAATTACAACCGTACTAGTGGAATTCATTGTCCTTATAGTGTAGCCGCTGAGAATAAGAAACGTCAAAGGCAGGCGATCGCTCGCTTGAACTTGTGGCCTCGTAACAAATTCTGTTGGCATAATATGCGCAGGGGAATGCCGGGGGGCTATGCCAAAGGAGCACAAATGCACTTATCATCTAAGCGCTCATCTCATTTTATACACTGTGCTTGTATTCACTACACGGGTGAATTAAATTTCTAGTGGAAAAGCCAGAGGAAGCAATCGTGGCCACAAAGTCAATCTAATCATTCACAGATTGCATTAACATTCCTCCGCTGGTAATTACAGGCAAATATATCATATGACGGAAATCAGATGGGTAAACATGTGCAAGCTGGGTATTTGAAACATCTAGATGTAAATGATTGAGTAACAAAATGTGTGTCGTGAGAAAAAAGACACACTTCTGTCACAGCCACGGTTTAGAGATGTTATTGGTTGGCAAGGGAATCATGCCAATCACAAACAGGGTTTTTATTGTAAAATAACACAATTTATCATGCATCCTGACCAGTATGTAAATTCCATTGTAAGGGGTTTCCTATCATCCTAGCAATCCAAGCTTTAAATGCAATTTCCATATTTTGAGAAGGCGCGCCTAGCAACAGAGTGGAACAGAATGCAGGGGTTTCAAAATGTGTTTTTAATAACTAGGCTACTTTTAACTTGGCATGGCATCTGAAAACATGGCAGCCAGGACATGGGAGGCAACAGTCGAAGATGTTAGATGTTAGCTGTTAGCTAGTTGTTTGCAGAAAAACTAAAAAAATTGGATGCAAGAATGTCTACATTGAATGCAAAATAGAGTGCTTATGATTCTTGACTAGGTGTTTTATTTCATTCTAAGATTGCCTAACAGCACTTAAGAGAGTTTTAGTCTCACTTTATTGAATCTTGGAAACTTGTTGTATGATGTTTGATGGTTTGAAACTTACATATTCTAATTGTTTCAGTAGTATAGCCACAATAATATAATATGCATGTTAGATAAACACTGTGCAAAAAATATAATCTTAATTAGATTATTTTTTTTGTGTGTGTGTGTGTGTAAAGTTACATAAAATTTTGTACTTCATCAAACTACTAAAACAACTGCCAAAATATGTTCTGCTTTTCTTAACTGTCCAAAAAAAAAGTCAATTTTTTTTTTTAATCAACATTACACCACAACTGTGCTTAACTGTGCTTAATTACACAACTGTGCTTAATTACAGCCTAAAATGTAATTATTTTCATTACAATTTGTAATTGTATCCAGAATTTCTTAGATCTCTCTTTATTTCCTTCTCATGAATACTTATCTGCACAGATATCCATGAATACTTTCCAGTAGTTTCCATTGCTTTGTGCTGAGCTGAAGATAATTAAAGATATTTCTGTTGAAGAGTGGGCCACCCGGGGCATTTCTTACTGCTGAAATGAACAGAAAAAGGTCATCCTTAAGGCGAGAGGTCACCTATACCTACTTCACAGTTTAACACAGACCTTGAGCTTAGCGTCATTAGCAAAACATTCGAAACAGGAACCTTTCACTTGGATTTCACTAAACAAGACAAGCAGAGAGACATTTGACCCCTTTAAACATCAGCTATCACAAGGCATACTTTGTAATGTCACAAAAAATAGAGAAAAATATGAACATTAGCTTTAACTTGAAGAAATTAAATGGAAAGGAAAATGTTACATGGCGCAGAACGCTCAGACGGAAAGGAAGATCTGACTAAAATTACATACTCCACTGAATTGGAGTGTGTTTGAATAACATAACAGACAATCAGTACAATTATCCGGGCCCGGGTCAGGGCGGTTCGGCCTCCAGCTCAGGTGCTGTAGTGCTTAACGTAATTTGTCAAATGATGGAATACATGTTTCATTAAACATCATCTCAATCCAGTCAATTATGCTTTAATTCATGGGTAGAATGGGAGCCTCTCGCTCCACATAGCGGTTAATTTCTAATCGAGGTCTAATTGTTTTTACACAGCCAATCAAGAAGGTATTTGTCACTCACTTCGCCTCACAGTTTAATTATATGGTTTGGGGGGCATTTCGAGTTATGTTTATGCTCTTCATTTTTCCCTTAGCCCTTTTTTTTTTAACTAAACTAAATTGCCATTTTATGCATTTGGCAGATGCTTTTATCCAAAGTCACTTACATTGTGTTAAACATACAATTAATTAGTTCATACATTTCCTATGGCATTGTTAGTCATGAAAAAAATAAATTTCTTTATTTTATTTTATTTTATTTTTTATTTTTTTTGGGGGGGTGGAGTAGTAGCAGACAAACACAATCTCTTTATATTGCTTTGTATTAAACAGCAGAAAATAAAGGACAAAGAAAATATGTGGGATAACCTGGCATAAGGACTATAAATGTGCTCGTTCTCTGTGACATCTAATAAAATCCTAGTTGACATCTGATTGGATCAGCTGGTATTGGACTCTTCACTTCTGCAAGGGGATATTTACTGTCCGCCTGTCAATCAAATCACAACATGCACGAGTGAGCACACCAGGCATGCAGATAAATAGTCAGTTTAGGACAACTTCTTCTTCAGACTTTCACCTTCACTCATACCAGTCTCATTTACAATAGTCTTTTATTCATCCACTGTCAAATTTCTCCCTTAGCACTGAATTTTCACTATGGCAAAGAGATATTTATTGCTTCTACTGGAGGAAACGAACAGATATCAAACCAGAGTGGCTTTCGGCTACTAAGACTTGCAAAAAGATACAATAATGCATGTGGAAAGTGCAGGGCGATTTGCATTTAGATTTATCTTTCATTTTCATTGATCAACATGTTTCCCTCGCCTACTCGTTTGAGCAGTGAAATCAACTGTAGGACTGCCAGACGTGTTTAGATGTTTTACTGTAGAGAAACTGGACCAAGTGCACCGGTAAATCTGTCGATAGGGCGTGAGTATTTTTTATGTTCCCAAGATTCCTCTCTCTTGACTCCTGACAAAGACAGCAATGGACTGAAAAAAAAGACTTCATGATGTACTATGTCATTTCAATGATGGATGAGATGTCCCTCTTGGGAAAAAACGTAACGAACGGGTGAAAAAATTAGCACATGGGACTGAATTGATGTTGGACAGGCTCGTTTCAGAAGTTGTAAATCAAACTGAATTGCTAATGCCTTTCTCTTAATAACCCACAACATGTGGTACATTTGAGCGTGAGATGTATCTTTGTTTCAGACCTCTTTCCACTGCTCGTGTGACACAAACTTATATAAATAGAGAAAAATGCATACATTTATTTCACATTTATACCACTTCCTGTCCCATAAGCAGTGGAATGAGTCTTACCTTTTTATTTTATCTAGAGGAATTCATATGGATGGCAATACAGATACACAAACTTGAAATGTGTTTCTAAATCTATGTTGTATAGAAGGCTTTCCACTTTTCTGATAAACACAGGCTTGCTATTGACCTCACAATCCTGACAATGTGACACGTTTTGACATGTACCTTAAATAGTGGCTGTAATTTCGAAGTTTATATTGCTGTTGTTCTTGTATTGTACTGGCCCGGCTAATAATAGTAATCTGGCACATCAATGCATGAATCCATCTGATTATTTCTGTGTCTGTGGTCTATTCATGGTCTGTGCACCCCCATGCCACAGTGGCGTGTTAAAAGGCTGCATGGTGGTTGTGCAGCTTGTATGAGAGTAAGAAGGCTATTGTGCAGTGGAATAAATGCTTCTATTCTGCTGGCTGTGGTTTATGACGTAATGGTAGACAGGGTCACATACTGGGCGTATGGAATGGCTCACTTTATTGGCAAGCCGGAAGAGACGAGGGGAGTTTGTCTCACACATAGCTGCTCTCCGGCTATGTGTGTGACCCCTTGACAGTGTGACACAAAAAAACTGGACTGGCTGAGCGAGTATCACGGGTCACTGAGCCCAAAGGCAGGCCACTCAGAAACACACTCTGGCACAAATATATAGACACACACACAAACACCTGAGCGTGCATGGAGAAACCCAAACTCTTCTATCTCTGTTTTCCAATCTCTCTCAGTCTTTTGTTCCCTTCTTTCACTCTCAGTCAGCAGTTTTCCGTCAGTGGCTTCTCAAAGCACATGGGAGGTCATCGCGGGAACGGTTAGAAAACGTTTTAAGTGACTTTATGCAATTAACGAAATAGCAGCTTCACAGGGATTACAATATGCAAATGATCTGCTGAGTGCAAAAGAGACCGTCTGGAGAGGCTCATTGTGGAGTATTATTGTACACTGGAATATATTAAGTGTAGGACTGTCAGTCAAATACATTTTAAACAAATTACATAAATACATGATATGCTAATTAAATTAATCAAAATATTTACATAAATCAATATTTGTAAAAAACAAACAAATTATGTTTATTCAAATTGTGTGCATTAATCAATCACTTTACAACAAATCTTTAGGAAACAATATGTGTTTTTCTTTATTTTCCTATAGTTTCATTTAAGTAAATCACTTACTAACCTTACTTAACCTCATTCCACAGAGATAGAGGCATTTCACATGTTCTTGTATCCATCTTTATGAATCAGATTTGGTCGCTGCATTAGACAATTAAGTTCCTGTTCACACCAAGGATGATATCTACATTGATAACAATGACTATACAGTTTCAATTATCTTTCTAAATCTGTGGAAATATGGGAAATATCACAGATATAATGATAACAATACAGAGGATCAATATCATTGGAATCACTTTGAGGACATTTTATTTATTTATTTTTTAAGCTGAAGAACAATAAAAATATTGACATCCAATCAGAAACTACCCAACTTGAGCATTTAAAGTGGCAGATGACAAAACAGTAGTGTGTGTTCACTATAAACAGGATTAGGATGATCTACACGATAATATAACAATTGTTCCTCTTGAGGAACTCGGGCTGCGTCGAAAACTTTTGGGGAATGCCTCTGGCGAGACCGACTCTGAATATCGTGTGCAATCTGTCCAATGGAAGGGCGTGGCGTCATGGGCGGGGTGACATTCAGGCATTCATCTGACTATGAGAAGTTAGATATTTAGCTGCATTTAATTCTGGGGAATTAAATTCAGTATTTATCTGACTGTGAGGAGTTAAATATATCACTACGATGTGACCGTGTTTACTTGTCTGATTGCATTAAAATCAGAGGAACATAATGACAGTTTTCTAACTTTGAGAAGATACCCCTGCCACCCCTGGCTCTTCTGTTCTCTCCCCTTAGCTGTGCTCTTCGGATACACAAAAGGCAGAAATTTGGAATCTGGCAGCGTGGGCACATCGTTCGTCAAAGCGTTCGACGCAGCTCAGGTTCCAGAAAAAGAACGTCCCAAGGTTACGAATGTAACCCTAGTTCATCGAAGGAAAAAGACGCTGCATTGTATCGCCATACTTCCAGCACCCCTGCAGGCGATTGCTTCCTTACACGAAGCTGAAGCCAGTTGTGCGGCACATGCTTTTACAGCTTCCTGGTCGTCACCTCGCCTGTGATGTCACGCTCTTCCTTTGGACAAATTGCGCACGATATTCAGAGTCGGTCTTGCCAAAGGCATTCCCCCAAGCATTCGACGGAGCGTCTCGTTCCTTCGAGGAACTAGGGTTACATTTGTAACCTTGGGACGTTATTTTTACACTTAATATTATTGTTCTTGGATTGAACGGGCCTTAACTGTTTTCTGCATCTAACAATCATGTCAAGTAAAAAAAATAAAAATAATAATAAATAAATAAATTTTTTTAATAAATCACACTTAATCAACATGTTAAATTGAGAAGCCTAATTAAGTTATAACTGAGTTTATTCTTAGGAAAGAGAAACACAAGAGAAAACAGGTCTGTGAATTACCACTGCTGTCGAAGATTAAAACTAGAGGTACATTATTCAGGAGTTCTAAAGTCATCATTCTATTTTATTCATGTTTTAAATTCTCTTCTCCCTGTAGATCTCATTTTTTCCTTCACTGATATCTCTGCTCTGGAATGGCTTGTGTGATACAGACAACAGTAATTATCTGTTGAACCTTAAAACACAATACAAAATAGCAAAAAACATAACTACAGTGTTTACTTCTAATCACCAATTCTCTCTTAACCACTAGAGCAGTAAGAGTTTGGAATTTAGAGTATTCCTTTGCCTGTGTGCATTACATAACCTTATATTGTGTAGTAAATTATGTCTTTAAAGCTATAAAGTTGAGCAGGCGAAAAGTTAGGAGCAGCTGATGCACTTGTTGATGGAGCCATGATTACTAAATCAATCAATACAGCAATTTAGCGGTCATCCTCAACCAGTGCAAGATTAAACATGTGGCCTCCATGCTTCAGCTAAACTTGCTGGGGAAGATATCTTCAAGTTTGCTTTATTTTCTTTTTCTCACCCCAGAGAGCGCAGCAATCAAATATATTGTTCACACATGGAAGTAAAGGCAGGCATCTTCCCAAAACCCATCTCCTCTCCTCACTTTTCTCTTCTCCAGTGGTAATGGAGCGGCACTTTATTTTGATAAAGACGTCAGGTTGAAACTGACTTAGAGCCTGTCAGCAGTCATAATTGTGGGTCGTTCCTCGGAAAGGCCGGAACAGGACCCTGAGGAGAAAACACAATCAGTTTAAGAGTGCCCTCCTCCCCTTCGCAGCGTGGCACACAGAATTGGATCAGCCGTGCTCCGATCGTTTGTTCCAGCCCTGACGTCCTGATTGAAAGCCCCTCCGGCTGAGGGGCCGGAGATATGCCAGAGCCGATCAGCCAGGAAAATACAAGTCAGACAGGCAGTGAGTTACAATGATGCAAGTGTGTCATCAAGCTGTCCCTGTGCAGTGTGTGATGGAGGCCATAAGGTGTTTTAAAAGCGTTTAAACAAACACTTACTAGTACGGGGAGTGACTTGACAAATGCAAACACAATATATCATCTTGATGTATCATCATCTTTATTATAAGCATTTAAACTTTAACGTCTTTAAGCAACACAGTTCACTGTAAAACAACAGCACATAATAAAATAACAATGTAATATAAAACAATACTTGGTGACTCGAATGAAACATGCTGATTTATTATCTGGCATTGCCATAGTTTGAACAAATGGAAACAGTGCTAGGCTTCATACAGGAGTAACCAAAAATGCCCTGAAATAACAATAAAAAAAAAATAAATAAAATAAAATAAAAAAAACCTAAAATTATCATGAAAATAATATTATTTATTTTGACAAACAAAATCTAAAAGTTACAACATGATGCTTATTCTAAAGTTACCTTATTTACCTGCTGTGTATTTGGTAAATAAAAGCAAAATCTAAAAACCTGTCATTACTTCATATGATTTTTCCTGCAAAATTAAACCATAGTTAAACTCAAAAAGTCTATAATCTTTAAAACATAATAGAAGTGAATAGAAATAAAGTTGTAATTGAAATGGGCTTGGTAAATAATTTCTAAATGAATAGGGTCATAATTTCAAATTTTGTATTGCTTGCTATAATCTTTAATGGATAATAGAAGTGAATAGAAATACGGGTGGAATTGAGATGGTGGAGGGATGAGCTTGATTATTATTTTGACCCCCAAACATTTTAACACTGTTGAATCTTGCTAAAAATAATAATAATAATACATAAATAATAATAAAAATAAATAAATAACTATTGTCATGTAAAGATGCAACATGTGCAAATATATATATATATATATATATATATATATATATATATATATATATATATATATTTTTTTTTTTTTTTTTTTTTTTTTTTATTCTACAAACCACGTTTACCTATCATTGTAATTTCATTCCACTGGTTTATGACAGTTAGTTCAGTTTATCCAGTAATGCATATGTTTGTCTTTAACATTGAATTATGCAAACGATCCATTTGAGCAGGTTCTGACCCTATTATAACCACAACCTCCATCTCTGGCTTGACTCTACATTGCAAAACTCACTTACTTTCTATTTTGTAATACAGGTTTTCTGTCCTGGTCTAATTGTAGGACGTTCTATCATGGGCTGAAGAGCCCACCTGCTTCACAAGTTGTACTTTTTAAAGGCTACAAATGGAGGTCTGACAAAACTGGCCGGTAGTTTTTAGTATAGATGCATTGCATGTCAACAAGCCAACTCCCTGGCCAGGCAAAAAGAGCTGGCCAGTGCCACGGTCTTAGCTCTCATCTGGTAAGCATCTGTTTCTCATTAGACTGATGGTGTCTGCTGGAGTCCACTTAATCTGTCAGTCCATTAAAACCTCCGGCCAGAGCTGGGAGGGCATATGCCGAGAGGGGGTTATTTGAGAGCGACACGACCATGAGATGTTACATATTCTCTTCCAAATCTGCTTAATGTTTTTTTTTTTTTTTTTTGGGCTTCAGGTGGTATTGACTGGATTAGTAAGTGCGTATGTCATTTGGGAGAGTGTGAGGATGCCCACACACACATACACGTGCGCAGATGTCCCTGCCCGTGTCTTCAGTCATTTAGTATGCATCAAACAGCGCCTGTGACCCGCTCATCAGTCAGACCCAAATTAATGAAGTCACTAGCCCCTCTCATAAGTGAGAGAACTAATCTTCCTTTTCCCCACTCCCCTCTCTCAGCTCTCTCGTCTTTTCTCTGATACATGCACAGTCCTTTAGAAAGCAATCTTCAGCTTGGAGTTGCTGAATTAGTGTTACTGCCACTGTTTATAAGAAAAAAAAAGTGTGCCGCATCTAATTACATTTTATTTGGACCTTCAAGTATCTTAATAAAATCACTTCAACCAGCTGCACTGCGAACAAAGACTATTGTATTCTGCTGACTGGATGGCCATGAAACATTTCTCTGAGATTTTCAAAATACTTGTGTTCAGGTTTCCTGCATTACTGCATTTTCGGCAAAGTTTTATGACATTAATAAACTTGAAATATTCCTTTGAGACCCAAGAACGCCATCTAAAAAGAGGATTTGTTTTATGACGGCAAGTAATCCTACTTTAAATGCAGTTGCTCATTTATTTTAATGAAGTAAACGATTTTACATATTCATACTGATCTCCAGTTGACTGCATTGTCATTTTTGAACAAGCAGAAGCCTAAAAAATCTAATCACATTAATCTAATTAAATATTTATGAAAAAAAGAGAATGTTAAGATATATATTTTTTTTTTTACCCATCATATTTCTTGGCCATTAATCAATTAATTTCCTAGAATTAATTAGATTTAAGGTTTTAATTGATTGACAGCATATAATATAATATAATATAATATAATATAATATAATATAATATAATATAATATAATATAATATAATATAATATAATTTATAGATTTTTTATTGTCTCTCTTTGTTAACACACCTGATTCAGATAATCAGATTGTTAGAAGTGAGCTCCATGCATGAACTGTGTTCAGTGCTCTCTACTCCCTGAGCAGGGGAAATCTGTTGAAGTTTACCTCACTTTGCAATATTCATGTCATGGTTTTGCGCTGCGCAACATCTTAACAGACGAAGAAGTATGACATCATATACCCTTTTCAATAACTAAAAAAAATAAATAAAAAATGGCTTGTTTGGACTACAGCATTGTTTTCCAGGGTTTTGTGGTGCATTAAAATATTATTAAAACAATTTCCGTTTATGGAAATTGGAATGCTTGGGGGGTGAGGAGGAGCGAGTTGGGGTTAGAACGCTTGGTTGAGTGCATCAGAAAAGACAAAGAAGAAGTGCTGCTGTAGCATCAAGTTTTCGGCATGAATAAAGTCAGTTGTACAACGGACGAGAAGCGCAGCACCACATCTAGAACAATTCTTACAACAAGTACAACATGACGTAGCTGGTCACTGTGGACAGACACTGGACGGTGCCATGCCGGTGTGCGCACACTCAAAGAAAATAATGTGTTCGAGTTTTAACTCACCAACACTAACGCACCTCTGCACTGCATTTCTTGTCTGGTGTGCGACCACCTTAAGAAATGCTGTTTTTTTTTTTTTTTTTTTTTTTAAACCCATGTCCAAACGTCTTTGTTTGGGCTTCTGAAAGTGGATGATGTCAGGAAACAGAGGTTGCAATTAATTTTTCAGGAGCATTATAACCCCAATTTGCTATTGTGTGCTGCACATTTTACTGACAGCTTTCACAACATTAGGGAGTACAGTGCCGGTTTCACCCAAAAGCTTTTTTTGAAAGATGGAGCGAGGGGTGTGGCAGTGTGAAAAACTGTCTAAGCTGTTCGCCAATCACAACGCACAGGGACAGCTAACCAATCACAACACATGACAGGACTTCATCAAACCTGGAACTAATGGAGTCGTTTGTGCCAGGCTGGGGAGAAAGGTACTCATAATAATAATAATATAAATTATGTGGAAAATAATGCATTTTTCGAACCACCAAACATGACCGCATGTTATAGTACACCCTCAAACCATAATCAAGACTTTTTTGGAGAAAAGAAAAATCGCTAATTTTGACCCATACAATATATTGTTGGCTATTGCTACAAATATAACCCGTGCTTCTTATGACCGTTTTTTTGGTCCAGTGTCACATATAATATAATGTAATGTAATGTAATATAATATAATATAATATAATATAATATAATATAATATAATATAATATAATATAATATAATATAATATAATATAATATAATATAAGAAAGAAATAAAGAAAGTAAGCCATGCAAGCAAGAAATTGAGTCAGAGTTGTTGTTGTGTTTGACCTTGCATAGTTTTGCTCAGGATTTATTTTAAATACAGATGATTATATGATCAGTTACTTTTGCTTTTGGTGTTCCCATGACCATGACCCTTTCTGAACCGTACTTCACCAGTTGAGAACCACAACTTTAAATCTGGACTGTGCTTGAGTTATTGTTTAAATACAGTTAAAACTTCTTTCCCAAGATGCTGAATGCGCTCAGATTTTATATTTCCAAGTCTCAGTGCAAAGAACAAATGAAAGTTAATCTGCGAGCATTGTCAGACCAGCACCAAGTGTTACAAAATTCCCTGCCTTGTTTTAACACACTGTCTGGAGAGCTGCTTTCTGATAAGGTTAATGCCAATACGTAACCTTAACCACGAGAGTTTCAAAAATCTTTACCCTGGAGTGAGTTCTTGTGTGGTTCAGAGGGTCATACAAACAGCAAAGAGAAAAAGTCAAGGAGCATGTCCCTTCCTCATTCCCTCTCTCTCTTTTTTTTTTCTCGCTCTTTTCTCTATCTCTCCATGGCCCCTGACTCAGAGAACAGCGCTAATATAGATTAGTTTGGAAATTCATTACCCTTCCATTATCTCGCACTGAGCACCACGCTGTAATGGCTCCCAAGGGAAACAGAGGACATTGCAAGAGCTAAAGGAAGAAATCTTCTGCAATGAGAGAGAGAGAGAGAGAGAGAGAGAGAGAGAGAGAGAGAGAGAGCATGTGCGGCACAACACCTAACATCTGTCTCTGCCTCTCAGATCTGGAGGAATGCCATTATATGCATTTGAATGTTCCTCTCAATCTTTTTGTACAAACAACCATTATATGATTAAGAAATTAAAGACCTGCTTCCAATTTTTTTTTTTTTTTTGTACCATTAAAAGGGACACTCATCCAAAAATGGAAATTGTCTCATCATATATAATTTACTCATCCTCTCAATTAATTTTAAATTAGATTTCTTTTCATGCTTACGAAATAATCACTTGGCTTCAGAATTGAGCTGTTTATTCCTGATGCTGGTTTGCATGGTAAATACATACAAAATCTTTTGAACATTATAAATGTCAATTTTGATTAATTTAATTTATTTTTTTCTGAGTTTTAATGAGTATAAGAGTATTATTATTATTATTATTATTATTATTATTATTATTATTATTAATTGAATTAATAAATGCATGAATTAATGAATGATTAACCTACTGTGTCAAAACATTTGAAAAGTTCTTATTTTACTCATACATCCAAAGCAACAATTCTAAAAATCCATGGCTTCCAGGTTTTAGAAATACACACTTGACACATCTTATATATATATATATATATATTTTTTTTTTTTTTTTTTTTTTTTTTTTTTTTTATGGAAGGATAATGTATTTCAGCAAAATGTATTTTTCTCAAAATAAATAAATAACAACAAAATACAATTTAATTCAAACCATTTAACATGTTGTTGTTGTTGTTATAATTATTATTATAAGAATATTTTTAGGCTTGCTTTTTTGCTTGTCATATAAAGAAAGAGTCAATTCATGCTGTGCTGTGACACATGAATTGCAACACTAGTTCAAATCTTTCCATCCAGACTGACAGCAACAACAACAGAAGCAGTAAATGGGGGGAGGTGGGGGGGGAGGTTTAAAAAAAAAACTGGCTGTAGATTGTTAAATGATGAAACCTTGGAAAAAGGGTTGAAATGAATAAAAAAAATGAGCCTAAATCATAAATGCATTCCATCTCGTCGTCTTCTATTCAGAAAACATTCTCAATACAGACAATACAGAGCTTGCAATTACTCTCCTGAATTTTCAGCTAAGATAACTAAATTGTTGTAGCAATAACTAGAACATAACATCAAAATAAAACAGAGCCACAGGCAATGCTAATGCAGTGCGGTTTCATTTGAATAACACAGAAAAAAAATAAAAACATCACAGGACACAAAACAAATAAAAACACCATGTAACTATGTTGGTTTTGTCTCCATGTGTCTGGTAGATAGAATTATATGCTCAGTTATATCAGTGTTGATTCAGAGACTAGTCTGCAAGGCAGCAAAAGATAAATTCAACACTCAGAATATTATATGGGCCCATATTCTCCCACCTACCCAGCTACATACCTCTTATGTCACAATTTCACAAAGCCCAGTCTTACAAGGTAATGCAACTATGGCAATGTTTATCCACGCTCAACAAAAACACCATTCTGTGGTCGCTTTAAGAGCCTTGGTTATGTTTGGATGTCAGTATTATCATTAATACTAATGTGGCTGGATTATATCTGCTCAAATAAACATTTATGTATGTATGCTTTGTGTAAAATTGTTTAAATATGTGCCAGCCTGAGGAGGTGAGTCTCATTCCTACAAAGATTACTTCATTTATTTAAACATTTTTTTTTTTCTTTCCTCGCCTCTCTCGCCTTTGGCTGCTCACTGGGTGGTTTTGTAAGGCACTATTCTTAGTAAAGCTCCTTCAGAACAATCATGAAAAGCACTATACAGACAGATTGAACTGAATTGAAGTGAATATATTTGACGGCTGTGATTCAGTTGTATTTTTCATGAGAAATGAGAGTATTGCATCAATGTTACTGTCAGTTAACCTGCCTATTACTTGTTATACATGCATAATACTAGTCAAAAGTTTGAGATCAGAGTTTATTATATATATATATATATATATATATATATATATATATATATATATATATATATATATATATATATATATATATATATATATATAAAATCCATCAGTTTCCACAAAAGTACATTGTTACATTTGATTACATTAAAATGTATTAAAATAGAAGAAAGATGTATTTAAAAGAAGCTATTATTATTTTTACTCTATTTTTGTTCAAATAAATGCAGCCTTGGTGAGCTTAAAATATTAATAATAATAATAATAATAATAATAATAATAATAATAATAATAATAATAATAATAATAATAATAATAATAATAATAATAATAATAATAATAATAATAACTTGAATGTTGCATTTTAGAAACAGTGGGCTATATCAGTTCATGTAACTTTACATTTAGTCATTTAGCAGACGCTTTTATCCAATTCAACTTACAAATGAGTACAATAAAAGTCAAAACTAACAAAAGTGCAGCAATATATAAGTGCAAAAGTCTTGGTTAGCCTAATGCAGTACACGTAGCAAGGTATATATAAAAACAAGTAGGCCTCAAGGGGGCAAATAACTGAATTAATGAATTTAGGTAAATGGGTGCAGAGCCAGTGGTGGTTTTGTAGGCAAACATTAATATCTTGAATTTAATGCGAGCAGCTACTGGTAGCCAGTGCAAATTGATGAATAGAGGTGTGACATGCATTCTTTTTGGCTCATTAAAGATAAATCTTTCAGACACATTTTGGATTAATTGTAGAGGTTTGATAGAAGTGGCTGGAAGATAAATAGTCCAGCCTGGATAGAGCTAGAGCTTGAACAAGGAGTTGTGTTGCATGTTCTGAGAGAAAGGGCCTGATCTTCCTAATGTTGTATAAGGCAAATTTGCAGGACAGGACAGTTTTATCAATGTGGTCTGAGAAATTCATCTTATCATCAATCACATCTGCAAAAGTTCCAGCTGTTTTTGAAGAAGTTATGGTTGACGAATGGTGAAATTCTGATAAAATGATGGGTTTGTTGAAACCACAGGCAGTTCTGTCTTAGCCAGGTTGAGTTGAAGGTGATATGCTGATATAAGATAAGCTGAGATGCGAGCAGCTATCTTCCGATCATCACAATGGAAAGAGAGGTAGAGTTGAGTGTTATCAGCATAGCAGTGATTTAAAAAGCCATGTTTCTGAATGACAGAACCTAGTGATGCCATGTAGACAGAGAAGAGAAGTGGTCTAAGAACTGAGCCCTGAAAAACCCCAGCAGCTAGATGTTGCGACTTGGACACCTCACCTTTCCAAGATACTTTTAACCCTTTAACTGCCCCACCAAGAAAAAAGCATTTGAAAATGTTTTTGTTTGCATTTCTTATCTCCTTATGTCATTAGTTACCACACTCAATGTATTTTTTTCAACACGTCCCATAATTTTTAAAATATCGGCCTCTACCAAATGGTTGATATGTCACTTTATGGCAAAAGTACCTGAATTCATACACATACTATGGAAATCAGAAAATATGAACTATAATGAATGATCAGAAAGTTATATTTCTCAGCAAATAGTACATTCTGACAACAGAAAGGATTATCTGAAAACATTAGCTTAGCTTTTCTACGTTTACCATAAAGGGACAAATCAACCATTTGGTTGAGCAGGAAAGGGTTAAGGACCTATCTGAGAGGTACGACTCAAACCACTGGCATGCTGTTCCTGGTATGCCATTTTCCAATAGGATTGACAGGAGAATCTGGTGGTTCACCATATCAAAAGCAGCAGACAGATCCAGCAAAATAAATATAGAAGATTTGGAATCCGCTCTTGCCAGTCTTACGGCTTCAACAGCTGAAATCAAGGCAGTCTCAGTCGGACGTACACTTGTGAAGCCAGACTGGTTGCTGTCCAGGAGGTTGTTCTGTGTGAGAAAGGCAGAGACTTGGTTGAACACAACTCGTTCAAGTGGTCTGTAGTTCTTCAAAAGAGTTGGGTTAATTTTTTATAAATCATAAATTAATTATATTATTAATTTATAGTCATGTATAGAGTACAGTCATACAGTACTGCAATTAAAAATACATCCCCATGTAGCTATCAAAAGAGTGTGTTATCCATCTAATTTCATATCTCATAACTGAATAATAAGTCCCAAACCTAGAACCATCACCCTCCTCTTACAACGTTCTTCCTATTATCAGTCTTTCATGTGTTTAAATTGTCATTTGACAGTCTGCTTGATAAAGCCAGTCTTACCAATTTGATTCTGGCCCTTTGAGTTTCCATTTTCATCTTTGCTGAACATGTCATGCGACACAGGTTACACCTCAGCTCGCTAAATTACTGCGAGACAGGGTACACACACACGGACACACACACACACACACACACACACACTGAAGTGTGCTGCTGAGTGCCGGGATTTTAAAGTATAAATTCCTAATCAGCCCAGAACATTCCAGACAATTAGAAGGGATCAACGCAATGTCTCCCCTCATATTTCACATTAGAGGGTGACAGAGAACAGATATGACTATGTGCTTTCACATAACCGCATGGATCACATTACAGAGGAAAAAGCAGTCAAGTTGATAAAGTGTTCTGCTGCGCCGCTTACTCTTCAAAGCACTGGCACGGGAAACTCGAGACTCTCTGGAAGTGGTTGAACATTAACAAACACCCTCTACTAAGATTCCCTAATTTATTAGTTTCTCCTAATCAAAACAAATCTAGATGAAAAAATATTTTAAAACAACACTGCATCGGTTGCAAATCTCAGAAACTTTTAAGCTGGTGCTGAAAGGAGTAGTGTCAACTTAAGTCAACTTACTGCCTACAGACTATAGCTCAACACCCACAGAAGCTATTGACGCTTGATAGTACCTGCAAAGCACCATCAATTATAGAATGCACTTTAACATACTCCTACTAATATTTTTATGCTTCTTTTATTAAAGTCTTTGCCGAGATTGATTGAGGAGACAAAGTTCTTCAGAGTAATTAAGCAGCTACTTCAAAAAGAAAGAGCAAACTCCATTTCATGGATTATTTTGAGCACCTACAGTTTGCATTTGTTGGAGCGCTTATAAAAGACCTCATTAACTCTGTTTTTAATTTACAATTAAGAATTTTTTCTTTGATTTTCATATTTCTATCAGACATAAAAGACTTCCTGGATTGAAATATATAGACACTTTTTGATGAAAATTCAACTTTTGGTCTTCGATCCACTAATGTTTCTATTTTGCATTATTTTCTTATTTCATACAAAATGTTTCTATTTTAAATTATTTTCTTATTCAATACAAAATGTTAAACTGTTAAATTATATTATCCACTTAAAAATAAGATTAATGTCAGAAAGTCTTAGCATTTGCTACTAAAATTGTAGCACTTGTTCTGCATTATTTTTAAGTATATTTACTCATTTACTTAAATTATCATTTTAAATAAAATAATTAAATATTTTATGAGTTCATTTGTTCATTATGTTCATTTGTTTGTTTATTTTCATTTAATTTGATCACAGACTCATTAACTTTAAAGGGATACTCCACCCCAAAATTAACATTTTGTCAGTTTTCACTTACCCCCATGTCGTTCCAAACCCATAAAAGCTTAGTTCGTCTTAGGAACATTATTGAAGATATTTTGGATGAAAACCAATCTATGGAACCGTCTCGAGCCTCCCGGTTTTCATCCAAAATATCTTAGATTTTGTGTTTCAAAGATGAACGAAGCTTTTACGGGTTTGGAACGACATGGGGGCAAGTGATTAATGACACAGTTTTCATTTTTGGGTGGAGTATTCCCTTAAAAGTGAGTGCAAGAGAAAGAGTAAAGTTATTTGTGTCTGTACTTGTGTATCTGTCCTCCTTTCCACCCTCCAGCTGTGTTTGTGAGGTCTTTCTTGTTATGCGTAAGAAGATCTTGGCATTGGCATGGGAGCAGCCGTATTATTCACACGCTCTTACGAATGCAATTTCTCAGAGCTTAAGATGAAGATAGCAGCCGTTCTCATTTAAAAACCCACAGGATGGGAGAAAAAAGAAAAAAAAAACGGGAAAACATCTGCTTAAGGAAGTGCAAAAAAGACAGCGAGGAACGAAAGAGAGGCAAAAATGATTGAGAGTTGATGGAGAGGTGAAAATTCTCCACATAATACATGAGGTCTGTCTCTTTATCTCAGGCTCGGTAATTGTAGCGACGTGTATAGAGGAAGTCAGCACGTTTGGTGCAGAATATCTTGGCCGGGCTGATTGAATGCTATAATAAGAGTATTATGGCAATGTTTATACCTCATGTTTTATTCATGCACTGGTCTTAACTTCTCCAGGGATACTTTTAGCACAAGTAAAATGGCGTAACATGGTTCGGCGGTGCTGGATGAGCCACCTGAGAGCGTAAAGTTCAACATCAACATTGAGAGCAGCAGACTAAAAGAAACGCACAGCAGAGACAATCAGAACAATGCGTCGCTGAGGATTTAAATATGGTAAAACTGAGACATTGGGACTCGTGTGTGTCAGCGCATGTCTAAAGGAGGATTATTGCGCCTGTGAGAAGAGCCGTTACGGTTTGCCCGCTGGGGAGGTGATTGAGAAGTTGATACACCATCACGTCGAGCCAGGTGGCATATGTTCACACACATGAGAGACAGACCACTGACGAAGGATTAGTTCTGGAGATATGAATATGTAGTTGTGTCTCAAAAAGAATCAGACTCTCTTTCTGGCTCTCTTTTCCCACTTTCCTTTGCTCTTGCTGTCCTTCACCTTGCCTGGTTCTGAGTGATCCTTATAACACAACTCACAGACTGCAGATGGGGCACGTCTGACATCCCACAAGCACTCACACACACCGAGAGCGCCACAATCGCACATATACACACAGATGGGGCATGCAGGGACAGAGCGTGGACCAAGGCAAAGGGTGCGAGTGTGACAGAGTGTGACAGGGTGTGACAGAGATCCGTCACTTCAGTGCAAAAAGCAACCAGAGCCCCCCACCAAGAGCCCAGAGATGAGGTGCACTGTGACAGGCCCGATCTCCACACACACACACACACACACACACACATATATATATACTCAAGCAGGTTCTCAGAGTCCTTATTGTTTGCTCATATGCATTGGGAAGCATAGGACTGGAAACCAGTCTAGAATGGAGTATTTAAGTATTAATATAATTAAATGAATGATAATTCACCGATCTGCTAACTTAAGCCAGACTGAATTTGTCTGCCCACCAAAGATGTGATTGGCCAAAAATGGGTAAAATGACTGACCACACCACCCAATTTTTTACACAGCCTAGGTGTGATAGGTTTGGTTTTGTTTGTATGCGGCAGTCGTCCGCGAGGTGCTGTCGCGCTGTTTTGCGTTTATTTTGGTATTATTGGTATCTGCCGGTTCCCGCCTCCTTACTCCCCGTGATTATGAAGTTTGTACGTCTTTTTTTTTTTTTTTTCATGTCATCTAATGGAAGAAAATAACAACGAAATGTTAAACATCTATTTTAAAACATGCCAATCAAAATTAAATCAAGTTAACATCTAATAATAATAGCAGTAGTTGCTGTTTTAGAATGACTTTTCCCATTTAAATATTATCAGACTAAAAAGGCACGGCTGAATGATATGCTATGAAAAATAATGTTATTTTTAGTCTTCAGCTATAAACAATGATTTCAAAATAAATAAATGTATCTTTGAATAAAAGCTTTGATTTCCAGTGGCTGTTTCATTCAAGAGGAATTGTCTGAATGAACTGTGGAAGTAAACCACTACCACTCTTTTATGCAGGTTCATTTGGGGGTTAGTAGTCTAGCCTGCTTAGCCATAGATTTATGCAATTAACTTTTTTTTTGTGTAGCTGAGTGTTGTGCACTCTTTGTTTGATGTTGCAGCCGTTTAGTGCTAAATTTCCCCTCAGGGATCAATAAAGTGTAAGCGGGAAGCTTTTTTTCCCTTTCTTTCTTTCTTTCTTTCTTTCTTTCTTTCTTTCTTTCTTTTCCTTTATTTATTCATTTGTTAATGCAGACGAGGCTCTGTTCAGTGTATATGTGCATTTATGTCTGCTAAAATCAATGGTTTAAGATCAACCTGTCTGGCAGTGAAAATAAATCTGGTTTTAATAATAGCACAGAGCCGCAATGTTACACATTTGGGGGAAATCAGTGTACAAATAGTTCACTTACTATAATTATAGTCATAGTCATAGTTATAGTTATATTAAACTGGGACACGAGCATTTTAGTAAAAAAGGAAAAAAAATAAATAAATAAAAAATAATCTTTCCCCTTCAATTTTCAAACCAAGTTACTGTGTCATCAGATAATTAATTAGCAGAATACAGAATACAAAGGCTGCATCCGAGAATTTAGGCAGGTGACTTTCTGCCTCGCTGCTGTTTCAGGCAATGACTTTGCAGGCAGCATTTTTGCACAAAGGCACCTCATGAAACTGAATTTGGACAGGCTTCTGATGCAGAGTAATGGTCAAATGATCTACAGCAAAATATAGAGAGCTTTGGTGATAACTAAGTGGATATTTCATTACTGTAATATAAATTTATCCCTAGAAAAATGACATAAAACGTGGAAAACGTTGATCAAAAACATACAAACTGACCACCGACCGCAACTTTCAGACGCCATCTTTATTTTTTGGCTTAACTGTCACAGAATGGAACACACAGGATTGTGGGAGATCAAAGGCAGGATACATCTATGCTGCCTTCAAAAATCGACCAGATGAAGGCATCTCAGGAGACAGGAACTATGCTGTCCATGACAAGTGAGCTATTTTGCTCAGTATTCTCGCAATGCAAAAAAAAAAAAAAAAAAAAAAAAACCAAATATAAAAAAAGACATTCAAAACACTTACAGAGAGCATGATGTCAAGTCTAGTGCACGTGCGCGTTTACAGTGTGCTCTTTCACTGTATTACACAGTCTATTAAAATAGAATGATTTTGCCAACAAAAACAATTCCAAACAAAGCTACAGAGCTGTTTTTAGTCTCTGAACAACATGATGGTGTTTCGTTCCTGAATGCATCAAACATTTAAATGATTCAGTTCAATCACAATGACTCACTTATTAGCAGTGACTTGCTTCTACTTACTGCCAGATTTTATTTCAAATTTAAAATATCTTTTCATTTTTTAAATCCTTTCAAATATCAGTATTCAACGTTTTATGTTTAATATATCAAAACATTATTTATGCATTTGTAACTGCAGGCTAAATGCATTCATTTTTGCTGATACCGATTTCATATGCTTGGTAACAGCACACGTCTTATTATTTTAATTCACTGATTAAATGTAAGATTTTAATAATGTTAACAACATTCAAAGTGGATTACAGTTCCCCAGAGTGAGCTGTTTGGAGTTTTTATGAGCATGTTTTATATTTTAACATCTGTAAACAAAGAAAATAAAATGTAAATATTAGTTGTGATATTTTACAGTTGTATTATAATTTTATTTTATTTTTTTCCTGAATACTTTTTTTTTTATGCCGTAAACTTTTAATTAAGATTAAGTTTAAAGTGATATCATTTGTTTTTTGATGTCAAATATTTTGGTGGGTCGTGAAATAGATTATACCTGTCTTAGGTGGGTCATGGAATGGAAAAGTTTGGGAACCCCTGCCCTACATGATTAAAAATCAGCACTAGCCACTGACCACTTAAACACACACACAGTTACACACACACACACACACACACACACACAGAGAGAGAGAGAGAGAGAGAGATAGAAAGATCTAAAGAAGACTCACTGTGGACCACAGAAAGCATCCCTCTCATTCCCACACTGATTTAGAGCCCTCATCTTCAAAGCAGTGCCTTAACATTGGCTCCCAGAGATACAACGTGAGAACATCAGACTGAAAACACATCAGTTCATCTCTTTGGTCATCAGAGAAGCTACTGCATGATAAATATTTCTGAATTCCATTAATGATACATACAGTGGCCACAAAATATGACACTTAATGCAAAGTGTTGTTGTAAACAAATAACTATGTGCCTTTTTAAAGATTGCTTATCTATCTACCTATCTATCTATCTATCTATCTATCTATCTATCTATCTATCTATCTATCTATCTATCTATCTATCTATCTATCTATCTGTCTATCTGTCTGTCTGTCTGTCTGTCTGTCTGTCTGTTACGAAGATGTGTGTGATTTTTAATGGTTTTTAATATTTTTTTGATATATCATTGCAATTTAAAATAATGTGTTTCCCGTTTTAATATACTTTGAAACATAATTTATTCCTGCAAAGCAAAGCTTAATTTTCAGCATTATTACTGTCACATATTAACACGTGATCTTTTAGAAATGTGTTTATTTGTTTATATTTGATTCATAATTAATGTTGGAAACAGTTGTGTGAAACAACTTACTGTAGTAATGACTAATGAAAGTGTTTTTTTTTTTTTTTTTTTTTTTTATAAAGATAATCTGATTAAATAAATACAGCCTTAATGAGAATAAGAGACTCCATTAAAAATATTACACATATACTATATACATCTATGTTTATAAGCATTTAAGCACACAAAAAAAGGTAATTTAAAATAATACTTCAGAAATGTGAAACAAAATTTCCAACATTAATGAGAGCACATAGATCATAATGATGTTAGGGTTGGACCGACCTTTATGTAAAGTTGTGCAGTCTTTTGCAAATTTGAGTTAAGGGGAATAAAAAGGACTCTAAAAAGACAGACTGACATCTGTTTCTGTCCTGTTTAAAAGGAGGGGGTAACGAGAGAAGATTCTGCTAATCCGTGTTACCAAATCTCTGACTAGATCGCTCATCAGAAATTAATAACTTTGATCCAGGTCTCCATGCAACCCTTGGCTGATTTGGGTCTTAATCTCTCTTAATGTTGTGTAATGTGTTTCTTAGGGGTCTAAGCTCTTTTTATAATCGTACAGTTACACACAAACCCACATATACACATGAACGCTTCTGGTCAGTGATAAACATGACTGTGAGAGGTACATAAACAGAAATAAGGAAGATGATGTACTTTGTATAGCAATTAGTTCTTAGGGATTTGTAAAAACTAGTAGGGTAAATGTAACATATTGCATATAAGCTATTTTAAAGTGCAGATTAACCTATAGTGCTGTTGCAGAACAGATGGAGTCTGTTGTGTCGCTTCTGAGCATACAGCTGTGACCATATGCTTAAAGTGTAACATCCACGGATATGTTGTGTTGAAGGATAGTCCGGTCTGACACAAGGGTTGATAAACATAAAACATGCTCATTTTAGTGCTTATGAGTGCATGCTTGTTTGTGTCTTTTAAGTTATCTATAATGACTCCATATGTGTTTTTGTGCTTACAGAGATAATATGGTATAAAGTGGTCTTTATCTCCATGTATCCTTCTGGTCTTCTCCTCCTTTTTAGACTCTTAATCCAGGTGCATCCATAATAATATTGCCAAGAAAAAATTGCTACTGCGTACTTCACAAGAGTCCTCTTTTTTTTCTTTTTTTTCCCCTGAACAGTATTGTGTTGGTCATATTTTTCAATGATTTATAGCTTGTCTTTGTTAAATAATAAAGAACACAAAGAGATAAAAAAAAAAAAAAAAATTGCATATTAAATCTCAATTAGATTTTTTCCAAAATCGTTCAGCTCATGCAAATGTCGCAATAGAGTGCCTTTCGACCCCTTCAATACTCAAAAATGTTGGTTTTAATTTCCCAACCAAGGCTTCCTCCACATGTCTAAGGCACGAAGGCATCACCACAGATCTAAAATGGGACACAACCCTTCATCCTTCTTTGGAACGATGAAGTACCTGCTGTAGAACCCAGACCTCGATGGCCTCCTTCCTCAAAAGTGTGTTTACTTCTTGTTCCATTACCAGAGACTGCTCGGGGCCCACCAAAGTGGGAATGACCCCTTTGAAACAAGGCAGAAGGGATCCAAAGTGGATCCTACAGTATAGCCTCTCTCTGCAGTGTGAAGGACCCACTGAGACACATTTGGCAGAAGTTTCAAGTTATCAAAAGTGGTAGTAAGCCGCCCAGCACTCTACATTGATATGGACCCACATAATACTAAAATAACACTAGTTGGGTTTAAAATAATAATAATAATAACACCAAAAACACACGTCATAAGGACCACTTTATTGTCATTGTGGATTATTATATATATATTTTTTTTCAGATTAACAGAAAATAACAGTTTCAGTTAACTTTATTCTTAATCCTTAAGAATTAATAAAGAATAAAAAAAAAACACAAGACAAAAAAAAAAGATAAAAGATAAAAGGTTAATTAGTGAATGTTAGTTTTCTTAAAAACATGCATATATATTTCACAAGTTTTTTTTTTTTTTGTCAGTTCAACCCTCTCTGTCTAAACACATAAAGACAGACACTCTTATACACACAGACATGCATGTAAAGACAGGCGGAGAATGCTTTCCTGCTGTATGTATCTTTAAAATGTGCAACTAAATTTTGTTCTATTTTCAGGACTCACGCTGGATATTGAGGCTGTTGTCACAATAATTACACAAGATCAAAGCAAGCAGACCAGAACAAGAACACCAGAAGCTATTGACAGTCCTTATTCCAGTTTTCATTAATAGTCAAACTTACATCAGTTTAATTTTCATCTCTTTGGTCCTCTATAGAGCACTACTGATAACATAGATACAAAGAAAACGTTGCTATTATATTTTAGAATTCCTCTTCAAAATGATTTGAAAGTAAAATTATTTACTGCTTCATTCTGATCTGGTTCATTTACATGAGAGACAAATGAAGGCCCAACACCACAGGAAGTCTGCGGAAAGATATAATCATTGCGTGAGAGAGTAGCTGTGTGGGTGAGAGCGTGTTTCATGCACACAAAGCTTTGTAAGGGAGAGGCCAGTGGCACGCTGCAGGCTGGCATGTCATGTGCCAGCGCTGACAGACGCAATGGAGAAGTCTGCTGCTCTGTGTCCTGACTGCAGAGAAGGTCACAGTAGACCTGCAGGACAGATGACTGTCCAAACCCTGTCACCCCCAGTACAACCCCAGAGCAGGACAGACTGGTCCAGAAACTGATTCTGCCTCTTCATTTGGCCCTTCTGCCATATACACAAGGCATACAAAACTATATAGTAAATATATAGGCAGTACAAACACTTACTGATTTGAGTTTATGAGGTTATATTTCAGGACTGAAACATTTCTAAAGGTGCGGTTGCTGCATATAATCCAAATTCGACCTAACCTATTTAGCCTTCTTACTTTATTTTACATACACAAGCTTTCTATTTTCATTTTAAAATGTAATGGAGCCTCATATTCTCTGATATAAACAACAACAAAAAAAAAACTGTAAAAATAAAACATATTTTACACATAATTTAATGTAAATATAAAAATGTTTGCAATATATATATACCACATTAAACACTTCAAGTGGTCTTGGTTTCAGGGGACACAGTCAAGTTTCAGCATAATTGGGGTCTGCACACACTCCCTGTACTCTGTACTACTGAGGACTCATCAGTACAAAGTACAGAGGACTCATTTTACTAATCATATTCTCCCTTGGGCTGATTCCACATTTTATTGGAATAAGTTGCAAACCCAGTTATAATTGGTTAGAAATGCACAAACTCACAACCATAATTACACCCTAAAACTGGGAATCTAAGACAGCTTTAGTGAGGTTTCAAGAGATGTTCTGACAGCTCCCAACTCTCAGCTCACAGATTATTTCCCACGGACTGGCAAACAGCACAACGATTCAATTTCAGACACTCACATGGATCGGCAGCTCTTTTCCGTGGCAGAAGAGCTGTCATCTCGGTGACTGCAACACCTCAAGTGCATTATCTAGGATTGATCCTGCATTCCATGAACTTGGATTGAACCTGCAGCGTTTGCAACAACAGCTCAAACTTTCATCCACTGATGGCTATCATGATTTCTCTCTATTACAAACTTTTTAGATTCATTGCAGGACAGTGCTAATAGGCAAGCTGTAATTAAATTACTCCCAAAGACAACTGTGACAACTGAGCACAAGATCTGTTTTATTCGCAGAGTAAAATAAATACTATTGATCGCTGAAGGAAAATTCAGCTGCAAAAGCAGATCTTTTAAACTCTCTTAAACTTGCAGGGAGAGGTCTTCAGACACCTGGAGGTGAAACACTTTTTGCATTACACTCCTATGTTTGAACCAGCAATGTTTCCATTAGTAAACCAGGATTTAAACTAAAATAATGTTATAGTTTCTTCATTGATTTCAGACATAAAACAGTGCCTTGCAGCTTCCAGTGATTAAAAAAATTATCTGACAAGTGTGAAACAACTGTTTCATTAACAGATTCTGTATTTTTAAAGCTCAGCTGATATGGGTGTTAATATATGTCATTATCTCTAAACAAAATCAAGCCTTGCAAATGTATTGCTAAATTAAAACTGCTGCTTCTACTGACTAGCCATCTAAATTAGTGAACTTAAAACACCATTTATTTTATTCATGAACTGCTTTTTGCCCTTGATGGAGACCCTTAAATAGAGTTTTTTTTTTTATTTATATTTTTTTTTTCACATTTAGCTCATTTGTCAACAAATTTGTCCATTAAGTAAGGTTAGGTTAGAAAGACTCATGCATATGCTCTCAAAGAAGCAGTGGACCATTGCTGACCGCTGCAGTTTTTAAGCTCCTTGTCATTGTCACCATTGTAAACAATATAATCAGTTACACCTAAAAGCATTAATCTGAGAGCGGAGTTGTATGCAAAAAAGAGCTAGCCAAGCTTTCTTGAACCTCGGCTATCTCAGCGCTTATTTATATAATCTGTAAATTTCTGCCACTGTGGTGAGAACCGTTCTAAGCACGGATAACAAAGGATAAATCTGATTAGGGGGATTGTTTTTGCATGTGGTCATTTGGATACGATGAAACAGACGCTCAAACACTTGCTGACAGCGCAGCCAGGAATACAAAAGAATAGATGGTCATTAAATCTTCAATTAATCTTCAATCTTTAATGCTGTGCTAAAAAACGGGCAGCCAAAGTT